>NC_048287.1:347500-541217 GCF_009762535.1 Notolabrus celidotus | reverse complement strand
TTAACCACAGTCTGATACAGCACCTTTTTCTGGCTCTCCCTCACCACCAGCCTCCTCCTCTCTCTCTCCTCATTCTGTTTTTATAATAATCAGCTATAGACCGCTTCATTTGTGGAAATAGTGAAACGCTTGTTGTGAAGTTCTGTCTGTCTTTGGTGTGTGATGCGTGTGTGTGCTGCACGTGTGTGCAACGGCGCTCTCTCTTCAGAACAGGAGAGAGTGCAGGTGGAGGAGACTGCCTGAAGCCAGTGAAAAAGAGGGAGACTTTCAACCACAATGTCTAATACAGTGCCTGTGTTAGAGGGAGCATTAATGCACTCGCATGAACGCGACCAGATGAAATTTTTACTCGCACATGCTGAAAAAAAGTTTGCATATGCGCATTTTGGTCACAGTCTCGAGCCCTGACTTAGCATGGATATAAAGATTTAGACACAGCCTTCGACTGACATATCTCTCCATGATACATGATGCATTGAGTTACCCAGGACTTCCACCAGGTCCATGTCCGGTCTTTCCCTGATCCACTGTGGTCCTGCTCCGAGCTGCCTTTCCAGGACCTCCGGACAGCTGGAGTCATGTGACCGGGGTTTTCCCTTGGTAATCACTGAATCAAGGATTCTCCTCCTCCTCTCCTCATCCATGTTGTCTTTCTGGTCCTCTGAAAACCTCTGACCTGTTGACTCCAGGCCTGGCTCCGCTCATCATGACTTTGGTTTGTTGTTGTAGTTAAGTGAAATACGATCTGGTGATAACACAGAGTGTTTTATTCTGAAAATTAACCGGATGTTTTCATTTTGTTTTGGTGAAACCTGACTTCCTGTCCCGCTCCATCTGCTCTGGCATCCGGCAGAAATAGAAGTCTTGTGTATCTGATCCTGAGGATGCCAACCTGCTGGATCAGAGATGCAGCCGGAACCCAATGGAGCGGATCCAGTGGAAGTTAACACATTGACCAGAATGCTGTGCTGTGACGGATCAGAGACGGACCAGACACAGATCTGGTGGAATTTTGCACATACGTATATACCATGAATGCAGGTTACTAACTCTGTCCCTTTTTAAAGTTTATCCATCCACTTCAAGCAAAGTTCTCCCAAAGATTGCTGTCTTTAGAGGAATTATCCTGCTTGCTAATTTTGTAACATTTGGCTTTCAGTACAGTTCTAGAGAATATGTTCGGGACCTCCACTGTATTCAGATTGTTTATGCAAATGTTTTCTTGTGAGCTCCAAAACTGAAATGTTCTTGTCTTAACACAGAGCACAGAAACAAACTGCACCAACCAAACTCATATTTAAATGAAATAATACATTTGTTTAAAGGTGACATATCATGCAAATGGACTTTTTAATGGTTCTCTACCTGAAATATGTTTCCCTGGCATGTCTACAAACCCCCCGAGAATGACAAAAATCCATTCTGCCCCTGTTCTGATTTCTACACCTTTCTGTAAATGTGTGTGAAACCAGCCGTTTCAGACTTCAGTGTTTTTGTTACGTAACAACAATATCCGGTCTGTCACGGAGTCAGAGCTCGGAGCTTGTTCAGCCCATAGACTGTATAAAATACAACTCAACCCCTCCTCCGTTTTTCATTACCGTTTTTCATGTGTGCTAACAAGGAGCTTGGGAGGGAGGCATGCTAGTTGTAGGCTGTTTTAATAAACACAAAGGTCGGTTTTACTCCCCACGTCTGCAGATTTGAAGATCTAGTGGATGATTTTTATTTATCATGGATAAGTGCTAGCGCTAGTTAGCATAGCTACATAGCTACATGTCGTAGCTGTAGCTGTAACTGACAAATAAAACAACAAGAAACACTAAATCTGTGACCAATCCTTCAGAAAAGGTCCCACTGCGTTTCTGGCAGAGGTCGGTTTTACTCCCCACGTCTGCAGATTTGAAGATCTAGTGGATGATTTTTATTTGTCAGGGATAAGTGCTAGCGCTAATTAGCATAGCCACATAGCTACATGTTCATAGCTGTAGCTGTGTACCAAGACACACGTCGACATACTGACAAATAAAACAACAAGAAACACTAAATCTGTGACCAATCCTTCAGAAAGGTCCTGCTACAGGCGCCTCTCCGTCAGGATCAGATTCTGGATCAGATTCAGAGGGTTGAAGTAACGTGATCTCTGAGCAGCCGTGTATAATCAGCCAACATGTAAACATTAGATCAACGTGCTGGAGAGCCGAGGCCACATCCACTTCCTGAGGGGGCGTGGTCAGAGAGAAAACAGAGTGTTCTGATGAGGACTGAAGAAGAGGGTTTTTCAGGCAGACCAAAATCTGATTTCAAAGTGTTTTTTTGAGCATAAACTTTAAAGACATGTTTTGGGGACCTCTTAGACCAATATATATTGATGAAAAAAGCTTGATATGTCACCTTTAAGGCT
This sequence comes from Notolabrus celidotus, assembly GCF_009762535.1. Lineage (NCBI taxonomy): Eukaryota > Metazoa > Chordata > Actinopteri > Labriformes > Labridae > Notolabrus > Notolabrus celidotus. The sequence continues at coordinate 538,813 of NC_048287.1, read as the reverse complement.
TCTGAACGAGGCCGAGGGCAGAGTGGTGGCAGTCATATCAGAGGCAGGTCCAACCTGACAGAGCTGAATATGAAAAGATCACTGCACATTTCCAGCCTGTGGTTACTGCAATAACAGTCATATATTTGGAGATAGGTGTTGTTTGACACCTAGTGGTTTCAGATGGAAAGAGAAGCATGTGTGTGGGAGCCTCATGGTTCTTCTTTGATCTGGACTGTCTACATAACATACTATACTTTCTGAGTGTTTCCTCTGTGAATGACATGATTTCAGAGATGGTTTAACATTTGGCACAATGATGATGAAGGTTATGATGTAAATGAAACAAAGAAATTGCTTAGTATTATTGCTATTAATACCGTTATTATTATAATTATTATTATTATTTAGTATTAAGTTATAGTATATTTATTTATTTAGTTTTAATTGATAATATATCCAACTAATTACTGTTATTATTATTAGTCTTATTATTATTGGTATTATTATTATTAGTAGTAGTAGTAGTAGTAGTACCCTATTTCTTACTTGCCCACTGAACAATTTCCCCTTTTTTAAATTATTATTATTATATATTTTTTTTTACTATTTATTTATTTATTTATATATAATTTGTATGTGATGGTAGTAATGATGATAACAATTATTATTATTATTTGTGATTATTATTAGTAGTAATAGTAGCCATTCTATTTTTTTCCCTTTAATTTATTTATCTTTTATTAATATTATTATTAATTGATTAATTTATCATTATTTAATGTTTGGTCTCTGTATTAATTATTAATTTAGATCCCCCCCAGATTTGTTTCCATTTCTTTCTCCCACCCAGTTTATCTCAAACTATTGTTCTTTTTGCTGCAATTACACATACAAATTGGTCTTTCACTTTGTTTTGTACGTTGTGTACAGTATTGTCATGTCTCCACCTATCTTGTATTGTGATGCAACACTTTAATTAAAAAATAAAAATAAAAAACTTTTGGCACAACACTATAACAGGTTCCATATCTCTAAGTCATCTTATTTAAACATATTGCTAATTTGGCTCCTGACACCACAGTATCATTCCTCTATACCCTACCAATGAAATCCATTATTATCCATTTTCATCCTTTCATCAGTTCCCACATGCTGACAGAGCGAACAGATTACAGCAGCCTTAAAGCCTCTGAGAGCAAATCAGCTCAGGCCTGCTGCAGCTACACACCATCTAATGATTTCACATCTTCAATGCTACTTTTATATATTTTATAAATGTTAATTTTTGCAGTTTCAATCTTTGTAGCTGTAGATTTTTTTTAGCTGCTTTCAATCTTAAAGGGGACATATCACGCTTTTTTCATCAATATATATTGGTCTAAGAGGTCCCCAAAACATGTCTTTAAAGTTTATGCTCAAAAAAACACTTTGAAATCAGATTTTGGCATGCCTGAAAAAACCCTCTTCTTCATTCCTCATCAGAACAGTCTGTTTTCCCTCTGACCACGCCCCCTCCAGAAGTGGACGTGCCTCGGCTCTCCAGCACGTTGATCTAATGTTTACATGTTGGCTGAATATACACGGCTGCTCAGAGATCGCGTTACTTCAACCCTCTGAATCTGATCCTGACGGAGAGACGCCTGCAGCAGGACCTTTCTGAACCATTGGTCACAGATTTAGTGTTTCTTGTTGTTTTATTTATCAGTATGTAGACGTGTGTCTTGGTACACAGCTACGAACATGTAGCTATGTGGCTATGCTAACTAGCGCTAGCACTTATCCATGATAAATAAAAATCATCCACTAGATCTTCAAATCTGCAGACGTGGGGAGTAAACCCGACCTCTACCAGAAAGGCAGCAGGACCTTTTATGAAGGATTGGTCACAGATTCTGTGTTACTTGTTGTTTTATTTGTCAGTATGTAGACGTGTGTCTTGGTACACAGCTACAGCTACGACATGTAGCTATGTAGCTATGCTAACTAGCGCTAGCACTTATCCATGATAAATAAAAATCATCCACTAGATCTTCAAATCTGCAGACGTGGGGAGTAAAACCGACCTTTGTGTTTATTAAGACAGCCTACAACTAGCATGCCTCCCTCCTAAGCTCCTTGTTAGCACACATGTGTGCAGGTAATGAAAAACAGAGGAGGGATTCAGTATTATTTTATACAGTCTATGGGCTGAACAAGCTTCGAGCTCTGACTCCGTGACAGACCGGATATTGTTGTGACGTAACAAAAACACTGAAGTCTGAAACGGCTCGTTTCACACACATTTACAGAAAGGTGGAGAAATCAGAACAGGGGCAGAATGGATTTTTTTCATTCTCGGGGGGTTTGTAGACATGCCAGGGAAACATATTTCAGGTAAAGAACCATTAAAAAGTCAATTTTGCATGATATGTCACCTTTAACTAAATATAAACACTTGGTTATAAACGGAACACACAACCTAAAGTTGAGGCAAACTGAATGAAGTCATTTGTATTATTATCTATAACTGTAACTGATGATACCACATACATGATTTATTGGTCTGGCCAATGAATCAGCTGATCAGTGCGCTGCAGGCGGAGGAGCACGTCTGTGTTGTGTCCACAAATAATGCAAAAACAAACAGGCTCTCTGGTGTCAAAGTGAAGTGCTAAATAAAATCACAAGTAGAGCGTACACCTAAACCGTGATGAGAGCTCGGGTCAGAGTCTTTCAAAATTAGCTGAATTACCTGGTAGGACTGACCCGGTCTGCAGAAACTGTAGCCTAGCTTGCGTGCTGTTTCTCCTGCAGTTTCTCATTACAGGGGCCGAGCTGAGCGGCATCCGTTATGGCTAGTACAATTACTGGTGACATAAAACTCATACAACCACACTTCAAAAACACTGAAATATCCCTTTAAGATTCCCATCAGAGAAATAAAACCCTGAGAGGAGGAGATGTGGATTCATTATATTAGACGCTCGAAAACTATGAATACTGATGAGGCGGCTGTGGCTCAGTGGGTAAAGTTGGTCATCTATCAATCTGAAGGTTGGCGGTTTGATCCCAGCTCCGGGAGTCACATGCTGAAGTGTCCTTGAGCAAGACACTGAACCCCAAATTGCTCCCTCTGTTGTTCAGCGGTGTGAGAATGTGTACGAATGAGATTAGCTAACACTGATGGTCCCTTACATTAGCAGCCTCTACCATCAGTGAGTGAATGGGTATGAATGGGTGAATGTCACGGTTAGTGTAAAAGCGATTTGAGTGGTCAGAAAGACTAGAATAGTGCTATATAAGTACAAGTCCATTTACCATTTACCATCAAAACTATGAAAGAACATTTATGGAATTATTGAATGAACCAAAAAGTGTTAAACAAAGCAGAATCTGTTTTATATTTTAGATTCTGTAAAGTAGCCCCCTTTTTCCTTCATGACAGCTTTGCACACTCTTGGTATTCTCTCAGTCTGCTTCATGAAGTGGTCTCCTGGAATGGTTTCTCTCAGTCTGGTTAATGAAGTGGTCTCCTGGAATGGTTTCTAATTAACATGAGCCTTGTCAAGAGTTTCATTTGTAGAATGACTTGCCTTCTTAATGTGTTTGAGACCATCAGTTGTGTTGTTCAGAGGTAGGGTTAGTACACAATGGATGTAATGTTGCAAATGTTGTAATCCAGATTATGGTAAAACCAGATTATTTCATAGTTTTGATGTCTTCAGTATTAATCTACAATGTTGAAAATAATAAATAAAAAAACATTGAATGAGAAGGTGTGTCCAAACTTTTGACTGGATGTGTAATTATCAGACATGTTCTGAAATCTGTATTATAATGCAATGTATATTTATATTTCATGAATTCATAACACATCCACATAAAGCTTGTTACTGGCAAAGATGTTCAGTTGTGCTCATACGTTTACATACCCTGGCAGAATTTGTGATTTTTTTTTGGCATTTTTCAGAGAATATGAATGATAAGAGAAAAACTTTTTTTTCACTCATGGTGAAGTGGTTGGGTAAAGCAAATTTTTATCGAACAACTGTGTTTACTCTTTTTATATCATAAAGACAACAGAAACTACCCAAGAAATCATAAATTCTGCCAGGGTATGTAAACTTATGAGCACAACTGTATATTAGGTTGTAATGTGCATGGCATAATAGATGTTATTATTACCGATGTTATTATTACTATTACATTGTTTTCCTTTCTCCTGGTGATGTTCATAAGTCCTTTCTGATGAAGATAGCATTTAATTGCACACATCTGGGAAAAGTTAAACACAGGGAGAAGGGGATCTGGACAGGAAGACAGCTCTTCCTGTGTCATCTTTTATGGTTTGATGGAATGTTAAAAGGGAAGTAGGATAGTCTGTTTTTTGGGATGACCTGGTCTCTGGTCACCTCAAAGAAAGGAGTTTTCAATCCTTCATTTTGATAAAAGTTTTTCCTGTTTTTTTATTTATTTATTTATTTTTTTTAAAGTTATGTTTTTGGCCTTTTTGCCTTTATTAGATAGTACAGCTGAAGAGAGACAGGAAATGTGGGGAGTAGAGAGTGGGGGAAGACATGCAGGAAATGGTCGACTGGCTGGGAATCGAACCGGCGACCCCGGCGACCCCTGCGACGAGGACTGCAGCCTCTGTACATTGGGTGCTTAGACCGCTAGGCCACCAGCAACCCCTTTTCCTGGTATTTTGAAACACTCACATGCGCTGTCCTCACTACACAAGCACCGGTGACAGAGAGGGAGTGCTCATTTTCTGCACCTACATATAGCCTTCTCCTACAGCACCACACTAACCAGCCTTAGACAGAGAAAGTTAAACCATGAGCGGTGGTGATGACAGCAGCAGGGTTCAAAGTTGTGACATTAGTTTCTTTTTAAAGGTGTGTGAACCACAGAGCTCAGAGAAGAAGGAGAGCTGAATGAGGACAGTTTCATGTTCAATCCACCACAACAGGCAGAGAAGAATCCATCACCATGGAACGATCACTGACGAGGAATCACTGGGACTATTTTTAAAAACTATTTTTTATTTTTTATTTATTCAATTTATTTGTAAAGGGACCATGTACAATATTTAACATAAATGTCACCATCTGATGCATTGTACCAGAGTTAGCTTAAAGCTAATTGACATCTGCAGTCCCTTTGCAGGTCACAATTAAAACATCACATTGTAAAAACACTTGCTTGCACACACACACGCGCACACGCACACACACACACACACACACACACACACACACACACACACACACACACACACACACACAGACAATCAAACAAAGAAACAGTATGTATATCAAGTTAAAAGCATCAAATCAGTGGTTGCAGTGTTGAGTGTCCTTGAGCAGACTTTTCAGTTTGGTTTTGAAGCTGCTGAGAGATTCACAGATCTTAATGTCCTCTGGTAAGGTGTTCCACTGAGTTGTGGCTTTCACAGAAAAAGCTGACTGCCCAAAGGCAGTAAACAGTAACTGTAAACAGAAATAATATAAATCAATAAAATCATCTTTAATCAATGATTTTAACTACATGTTTGTATCTTAAGTTAGTAGCCGGATAATAAGTGGGATAATGTATGGTTAGCAGGTTGTTATAACATTGTTATATCCCTTTCATATATTATATAATATATATAACATTATATATCGTCTATCGGCCAATCTGCTGACTCAATTTCAGCATCAGCTGTTAAAAAACTGCTACAGGCTGATAAATAAAACAATCAGAAACATCCTGTTCAAAATGATTAATCTCAACCTCAAAGTAGTGTGAGAGGAAAACCCAGGGGTTCACCTGAGCCTGTCAAGATGGCGCCAGTGCGGTGTGCATGGCGAGCCTTCTGTCAGGACTGTTCAGACTACTCTTTGCTCTTTTAGTTTGTAGCTGCTGTCTTAATGTCTCTGCTCTGCTTGTATGTGATCACCAGTCGCTTCTTAATATCAGAAATACTCAGGAAATGGCGTTTGAGCGCAGTCTGGGGAAACTAACTTTGTCCCCCCCCCTCCTCCATTTTTAAAGTCCATACCGGTGTACCTGCGGCGCTCGGCAGATGCCGTTCTCTGCAGGAAGAGCCCGAAGAGACTGGGAAGACGTTGTGGTGTTCTAGTGAGGATCAGGGCTTACCTGTGGTCCAGCCGTGGTAATCATCTAAGCCTCCCACGCAACTTTTCTCCATATATTCGGCGCCCGTTGGAGGTTGGGGAGCGCTAGATCCTACCCATCGTTCCCGGTGGTCTCCCATGGAGCCAGCTTTACAGATCGACAGGAGCTCCTCATCCCAGGCAGTCTCGGGCTCGTAGTGGTGGTGTGGACCATGGAAACCTTTGCCTGCTGAATCGAGTCCAGTCGATGGGCAGAGAGGAGCTTACTCTCCGGCTGGCTCTCATTAATACTAGATTGCTATAGGGGTGACCCCAAATAGTGGAATATTCGACGATTCGTTCTAACGAGCCTTAGTCGACTGCCAATCTCATAGTGGAATATTTGCATATGAAACGTGGATCATTCCATTCAAACCATGGGGGTGCTCAATGTCTAATTGTACATTATTTTCCTGTTTCCCGTAAAAATAGTGTCTCATATATCCTGTTTTGATATAAATATAGACTTATTTAATGTAATTCTGAGAACAGCTCTTGAAGTGTTAAATCTCCTTAAAGTGGTAATTAAATCTCCCCTGGTAATTAAAGGTGGACTCTCCCATTTAGCGGGACCTGTGGAGCAGACGTACCTCAGCTGGCCTTTAAATCTTTCTACATTCATGGTAGCTCAAAATGTCAGGAAATAAAACTTCAGTTGATTCTAAAACTAGTGATGAAGATGAGGAGCAGCTTCATGAAGAGGACTGTGAGATCAAGGATTACCGGACCACACAAAAACTGTACGGGGCCAAAAGAACGAGGAGGGATACCCAAAGCTGTCTGAAGCCTCAAAAACAATCCACAGCATCCCATCCACCTCCACACCATCAGAGAGGATATTCTCAAAGACAGGATTTACAGTCAACAAAGACAGGAGCGCACTTCTGCCCGTACACACGATGGTTTTCCTCAAGTACAATTTGAAAAGACTCAAGCGGACATAGACGAGATGACAGACTGTTTTAAAAGGTTCTGTTAAGAGATTTAAAAACCCTTTAGCTGGTTCAGGTTTGATTTTGAACATTATAAACATGTTTAGTCTTAAGTTGGACAAACTACCCTCCACAGTGCTGCTCTCCTCTGTGTGAACACTGTTTAAATATCTCCTGATTCCTTATTCTATAGTGGTGTGTTGTTCCATGTTTAACTGATGGTGGCCTTATTTGAGTTTTCTCTCCTTCATCACCTCGTTGTTTTTGTAATATAGATTTAAAAAATCTAAGTTTTATATTTATAATATTCTGTTGTCCCTTTTACTTTAAGCTATGAGTCTCTTAATTGTAAAGGGTTATGTGTAATATTGTCATGTGGTCACCATCATGCAGACTTTGGGTCAATAAGGAAAAACAACAAACATTCCACTATTCATCCACTATGGGCAAAATCTGATGAATCAGATTCGACTAAGCAAATCCTTAGTGGGGCTCACCCCTAGATTGCTTTCCAACAAGACTTTCCTGCTGAATGATTTCTTCATGCCCCAGGAGTTGGATTTTATGTTTCTGACAGAGACCTGGCTTCACGCTGGTGAGTTTTCAGCATTCTCTGAGCTTCTTCCTCCTGAGTGTGTCTTCATTAGCTCCCCCGGGACTACTGAATAAGGTGGAGGGCTAGCATCTGTTTTCGAATCTGCCTTCCACTGCAGACAAACGCCATTTGACAGCTTCTCCAGCTTCGAGCTGCAGCTCTTTGAAATGTGTTTAAAACTTCCCGTGTTGTGTGCATTGATCTACCGTCCACCAAAGTTCAATAAGGAGTTTATTCAGGACTTCTTGGACTTCATGGCAGGGATAATATTGAACTATGATGGCGCTTTAATCATCTGTGATTTTAATATCCATGTGTGCTGTGGATCCAGACACCTGGTCAGAGACTTTCTGGATCTCTTTGACTCTTTTAATCTCACCCAGTCGGTCACTGGTCCAACGCATGAAAACACACTGGACCTTGTATTATCTCATGGATTAACTGTCTGTATAAGTGAGATTTGCGACACACGTATATCGGACCATCTGCCGGTGTTATTCACTGTGACACTGCCCTGCTCGCTGGCTGATACGCCGGCATGCATTTAACCCTTCAACCGCGTCTCAGTTCTCCGCTGCCTTCAGTGACTCTGTGCCTCCTACATCGGAGCTTGATAATAGTGTCAAGGAGTTAGCTACCCTTTTTAGCTCTTCTTGCACCGCGATCCTGGACTCGATTGCTCCCTTCAAGGCAAGAAAAGTCTCCAAAAACATCTTTCATTTCTTTTTTTTTTTTCTCTTGTCTGCATATATATTTCTGGTTTGTGTCATGTTTGTCACAAACTGTCAACTATTAATGCAATTTATTCTTGCAGCAAAAGAAAAGAAAGAAAACCTTTTTCTTCTGTGCTTGTGACTGTGTGCATGCAACCATCACCATCCCTCTTAGAACTCTGGCCTATCTTTTATTGACAGCTAATATCATGTTCTGTAAAAGAGGGCGTGCACACCTAGGTGGACCAAAAAATAAAATAAGAGAAAGTGAAAGAAAGATTACATAAGGATATGCAAAGGGACAAGGAGAGAGAAGGAGAGAGAGACCTAACACACTTAGATGGAGAGGGACCATCTCACCATGATGCCAAAAAAAAATCCGTGTGGTGATACTAATGATTAAGCAACCCTTAGTGTCCACAATCATTACTGAAGCTTGGGTCGCAGAGGGTTGCCGCCGTGCTGTGTTCTATTTGTGTAACGAGACCACCACTGGTGCAGATGAAACCACTTGGGTCAGATCAGCCGAGCGGTTCGGCCCGGCACCCGGGCCGCGAGAGCAGTCAGACCGAAGGACCCAACCTGCCGCGGGAGACCCAGGCCAGGGGACAAGCCAAGGACCCAGACCGGAAGCAAACAGGTACCGCCGGAGCACCCAGGGCGACCCCCAGGTCACCCAGTAGGAGGAAAGGGGGGCGAGGGGGGAGAGATCCCGCAGCCCCCCCAAGGGACACCCCCACAACACCGCCCCCACAGCCCCCCAAGACGGAGCCAAAGGAGCCACCAGGGCCGAGGGTGCCCGGCACCAGGAGCAGACAGCCAGGCAGACGGGCAGGACCAGGACCAGAGCCCGCCAACCGGCGCGCCGGAGCGCGGGGAGGGCGGAGGCGGCAGGGCAAATCCCCCCCCGCTCCCCCCAGACGGCCCGACCACTCCCCCCAGCCACGCCCCCCACCCACGCACTGCAACTGATGGACCAGGCCGCGGGGGCATGGAGGGACACCCCAATGGCTGCCGTAGTAACACCCCCCCAGCTGCGCGCCACCCCACCCCCCAAAGAGGACCGCGAGGGAACCCCCGGGAAACCCGGCCCCGAGGGCAGCCGCGGACCAGGCCCCCACAGGGGAGGGGGCAGCAGGGGGACGGAGGATGACAGGGACACCAGCCACCCACCCAGCCCCAATGGGCCCCCAACGAGTAGGGCCGAGCCAAACACTAAGGCCCCGCCAAACCTGATCTGTGTGTGTGTGATATGATTTGAATTTTGTTTTGTTTGTTTGTTTTTTTTTGTTTTTTTTTTCATCTTTCATTTCTAATCTTGTATCCAATAACAGCCACAGACCTCGGGTCCTTTTTGACACCTTTAATTGTCTTATAAATCCCTGCTCCTCTCCTTGTATTGTATCCTTGTTTGTGAAGAGTTTCTTGTATTTTTCAACAATAAAATCTCCACCATTAGGTCTTCACCTTCTCCCTCCACCTTAGATCCTGCCATCTCACCTGTGGCTGTCTTCGAGCATTTTGAGCCTGTGACGCTGGCTGAATTGATTAAGGTGGTTCACCTTTTAAGACCTTCACATTACCCCTTTGACAGTATTCCTCCCAGACTACTTAAGGACGTTTTTTAACACTGGTGTCTAACATTGTGAATTTGTTAAATACCTCACTTACCTCTGGTTGTGTCCCCACTGTTATTAAACATGCTGTAGTATAACCCCTTATTAAAAAGCACAATCTAGATCCTTCTGTTCTTTCAAACTTTAGGCCTATTTCCAAGCTTCCTTTCCTGTCTAAGGTTATAGAAAGAGTAGTCTTTAACCAGCTGCAGTCTTACCTTGATTTTAATGACATTTCAGAGAAGTTCCAGTCTAGTTTCAAATCCCTTCACAGCACTGAAACAGCACTTTTAAGAGTTCTTAATGATCTTCTCCTAAGTGTTGATGCTGGGAACTCTGCTGTGCTGTTGCTTTCAGACCTGACTGCCGCATTCGACACAGTCGATCACCAGATACTTCTGTCAAGCCTTGAGCTTTGTGTAGGCATTAAAGGTAATGTCTTCAAATGGTTCCAATCCTATTTGTCAGAGAGGACCTTCTCTGTCCACCTTGGCCAACACTCTTCAGAAGAGGCCCCTCTAGTTTGTGGGGTCCCTCAAGGCTCTATTTTAGGGCCAGTACTGTTTTCATTATATATGCTACCACTGGTATCCATCTTTACAAAACATGTTATCTCCTTCCACTGTTTTGCAGATGATTTGCAAATCTATCTGTCTTTAAAATCAAAGGACTCCATGGAAGCCTTGTTGACCTGTCTTGGAGATGTAAAATTATGGATGGAGTTAAATTTCTTGAGTGTGAATGAAAAGAAAACTGAAATGATTGTTTTTGGTGATTCTGATCTGCTGGATGGTGTTGACAGTGCCTCCATGCTCCAGTCAGAGCACTCAGGTCAACACCCCAGGTGCTTCTTGATGTCCCATGAGCAAGGCTAAAAACTTGAGGTGACAGAGCTTTCGCAGTGTCTGCTCCCACACTGTGGAACAGTCTGCCTCTGAATATAAGGACAGCTCAGACTACTGAGGGCCCGATCTACTAAGGGTTTGCGTGTATAAAAACACATGCAAACTTGATAGCGCGCGCAAAGCAGATTTACCAACCGGCATGAGTATGCAGAATACATGTAGATCATCAGAACACACAAAATACTTGGAGGAGGAGATGCAAATGTAATCATTTAGCACACGCAATGTGATTTATCAAACCTGAAGCAGATAGCGAGCGGTATTTTTGCGTCTATATTTAGCACGTTTGAAAGGCAGCTGCAAACTGGCACAGCGTTACGCACACATGGCTGCGGTCACTGTAAAGCTCATCATAACATCGCTTTACAACATGCCCACAACAGCTGGGCTTACAAGAATTACTACAGTTTTTACACACAGTTTATGTCATTTTGAAGTCAATCAAACGGACATGAAGTCTAACAAACCAAGAGAACAACACAAATAAATAAATAAAACAACACAAATTTAAAGCAGTTCAGCACCACGGATAGCGACCGCATCATTCTGACACACACTTTAACTTTTTCAACTAATGAGAGCACAGTAGGTCACTGTATCAACAGATATACAGTTTAGTCAAATTGGCACAGCGGCCCACATGTTCACATACAAACAAAAAATCAATATGAAGTACTCGGCCTACTCACCACTGTCTGGACGAGCCTTAAGCTCCGTGGACTTGTCCACGATGCACTGTATGTCCATTTTCTTTGATCTGTCATTCTCAATAGATAACATGATATGTCCACTCTGTCCCACCCTACTCCTCAAGGGGTTTTTAGTTAGTTTTAACTTGGAGAATGAGCGCTCAGAAGGTGCAACGTTGACGGGAAGAGTAAAAAATAAAAGCAGGGACAGGCCTCATCAAATCGCTCTCTAAACTCCATCAAAACACTGATTGTGTTTTGGAGTAGAGTAGATGTGTTTATTTCATCGGCAGATCTTCTGTTTTTTCTCACATCATTGACCTTTTCACAGATGGCCTCCCAAATCGTGTTTCTAACGCTGAGATGTCTCTGCTGGAGTTCACCGATGTGTTTATTTCCCTCCTCCACAAAGATCTCCAACTCCATGACTTCAAACTTCATTTATCACTTAAGACCACTCTGTTCTCTCAAACTCTCCATGGTGACAGCCGATAGCACACGCAAAATGCTCATTAAAGGGCGGTCCGCATCACTTTTGCACTTGTTATCATTTGCGCACGCAGTCTTAGTAGATCACCCGCAACACGCCCAGAAATAACACGTGCAAAATTATTATCTGCACACGCAAATTAGCGCTCGTTATTTGGGATCTTAGTAGATCAGGCCCTGAGAGTTTTAAACTGTTACTTAAAACACTCCTCTTTGCATTGGCTTATAATCCCTGTTGAGCGAGACATCCTACGGAGCCCCTAAAGTGACATGTGCAGAAATTTTTTTTTGGAAAGTATCTCGTGCGCACCAGATACTTTCTCGTGAGACCAGAGCGCACCGAGACCAGAGCGCACCGAGACCAGAGCGCACCGAGACCAGAGCGCACCGAGACCAGAGCGCACCGAGACCAGAGCGCACCGAGACCAGAGCGCACCGAGACCAAGACTAGTCGATATCATCCCGCATTTAGGCAGTTATTGAATGAGGACTATGTTTGATCCTTTGTTACAATGGGTAGCCTATCTGCAAACGTTTTATCCTCACCCTGTTACTGTATTATTGATCAGTCTGACGTTCGTTTACCTGCATATGAAAAGTGCTTTAATTCCTTTAACCCATTATGTTAACACCATGATGATGTTTTATGCTTGGTCCAGATTTGCTGAAGTCCGTTTTACACTGCTGGTATATCAAAGTTAATAGAACACTGATTAGGAAATTGCTCAATGTATTTGTAAAGCACTGGAGTGCGCAGGTGTCTTCTTGCTGTGGAGAATAAGCAAAGCTTGAGTCGGTCTCTACTCTTTAGACTTTGACATATTTATTGAGGCCGTACAGGAGGTTTCATCATTAATATCCTGGCATAAAACATAATCTCCTGCTCTCCTCTTCATTAACATAACAGGGCGCAAATACTGTGTGATGACGTCACATCTGCACGCAGTGTAACCTTTGACAGAACAGTACAATACAAAGAGCAAGGGCGCCATCTAGTGACAACATTTAACAGTATTATTACCACAGATAATATCTGATCAATAAGAATAAGTTCACTTTGATTTGCCAAAGACTACCAAAGACTACCAAAGCTAAATCAGTTCTTCAGTATAATGTTCAAATTAAAGGAATTATAGCACTTTTCATATGCAGGTAAACGAACGTCAGACTGATCAATAATACAGTAACAGGGTGAGGATAAAACGTTTGCAGATAGGCTACCCATTGTAACAAAGGAGCAAACATAGTCCTCATTAAATAACTGCCTATAATGCGGGATGATATCGACTAGTCTTGGTCTCGGTGCGCTCTGGTCTCGGTGCGCTCTGGTCTCGGTGCGCTCTGGTCTCGGGCATGGCTAAAGGGATCGCTTCACAACCACATACCCTGGAATCGTGCTCACGAGAAAGTATCTGGTGCTCACGTGAAAGTATCTGGTGCGCACGAGAAAGTATCTCGTGCGCACCAGATACTTTCCAAAAAAAAAATTCTGCACATGTCACTTTAGGGGCTCCGTAACATCCAACTTTTTATTTTGCTTTTATTTATTGTGTCTTTTTCTTTTACTATCTATTGTTTTTTTTTTTTTTTTTTTTTTTTTTTTTTAAATATCTACTCTTTTAAATTTCATTAACTACTTGTTTTTATTGATTGTGTTTCTAAGCTTGTACAGCACTTTGGTCAACTGCAGTTCTTTTAAAATGTGCTATATAAATAATGTTTGACTTTGATTTTGAGCCTGAGTTATACAACTCTGTATGTTTGATCAATGGGGGCCATGAAACTCATAGCTAAAGTCTGGAAGCATCTATCAGCTTGGCAAGGAAAGTACAAGGAATTGCTAATGCACAAAAACAGGAGCCTTTTGAAATCATTATCATCATCATCAGCTGTTATCTGTATGGATGTGGCTCAGTGGGTAGAGTGGGTCACCTCTCAATCTGAAGGCTGGTGGTTCGATCCCAGTCACATGCTGAAGTGCCCTTGGGAAAAGACACTGAACCCCAAATTGCTCCCTCTGTTGTTCCTCTAGCATCAGTGAGTGAATGTGGTGTGAATGGGTGAATGTGACGAGGACAGTAAAAGAGCTTGGAGTGCTCAGAAAGAAAAGAGATATACAAGTACAAGTCCATTCATCTGACTGAGGTTGTGAGGGCATTGTTGGTGCACAGTTGTTTGTTTTTTTGACAGGTTTGAACAAGGAAATCAATGCACACACACACACACACACACACAGAGAGAGAGAGAGAGAGAGAGAGAGAGAGTTGTTTGTGCTCACAGGTAATCTTGCTCATTACATCTTGCCTGATTAAAACTTGATTAGCACCCTTTCTTAAACACACAGTATGTTCCAGACAACAGCTGCTCCTCATGCAGGTAACAGCAGAATCTTTGGCTGTAAGTCAGTTTAATACACAGCCGTATTGTTATTACTCCTCTGATGACATTAATCAAATGAGAAGACATACAAAATGTGTTTTATGTTCTTAGAAAACTGATTTAAAAACAGGACTATTCCTGGATCTTATAAAGCCACGGTGCTGGAGGACACTACAGGGAAGAATTCTGTTTTAACAGATTGAAAACATTTCGTGGTCGAGTCTCCCACTGAGTCCGACCACTTTCTTCTCCAAGATAGTGAGTAACCCATCTCTTGCCTCAAAGTGTCTCTCTGCTTTGTGACTGAGCAGAAGGAAAACAACATATTGTTATCTGTGTCTCTGGGGTAGGTGCTGTTTTCCTCTCCATCTGTCTTTCATCTTTTTATTCTCTCACTCTCTTTCTTCGCTGTGTTTTCCAGCATTGATAAAGGATGACTACGGCCCCGCTCAGCCTCTTCTCTTTAGGTCACATCTGGAAGAAAGTCTGTTTATATTCAAGCATATGGTTTGTTATGTGATAGCAGTAAGTGGATGTATCCATCATCTTAAAGTGAGTTTCCCTCTCAAAGAGGGGGATCGTATTTATCATCATTGTCTTTCAATGCACTCTTTTATGACTATGTCAATCAATCAATCTTTATTCGTATAGCGCCAATCACAGCAAACGTTCTCTCAAGACTCTTTTACAAACAGAGCAGGTCTAGACCACTCTATGTCAAATTATGAACAGAGACCCAACACCAAGACAGGATAAGACTCAGTCTGACCCCACATTAATCCACCATGAGCATTGCACCTCACAGTATTTAGCTAGTTACAGTGGAGAGGACAAACTTCCTTTAACAGGAAGAAACCTCGAGCAGGACCAGACTCATGTTAGACAGACATCTGCCTCGACCGGGTCCATCGGGGCTGGGTGGGTGGCTGGTGTCCCTGTCACCCTCCGTCCCCCTGCTGCCCCCTCCCCTGTGGGGGCCTGGTCCGCAGCTGCCCTCGGGGCCGGGTTTCCCGGGGTTCCCTCGCCATCCTCTTTGGGGGTTGGGTCGGCGCGCAGCTGGGGGGGTGTTACTACGGCAGCCATTGGGGTGTCCCTCCATGCCCCCGCAGCCTGGTCCATCAGTCGCAGGGCGTGGGTGGGGGGCGTGGCTGGGGGGAGTGGTCGGGCCGTCTGGGGGGGGCGGGGGGGATTGGCCCTGCCGCCTCCGCCCTCCCCCCGCTCCGGCGCGCCGGTTGGCGGGCTCTGGTCCTGGTCCTGCCCGTCTGCCTGGCTGTCTGCTCCTGGTGCCGGCCCCCTCGGCCCTGGTGGCTCCTTTGGGTCCGTCTTGCGGGGCTGTGGGGGCGGTGTTGTGGGGGTGTCCCTTGGGGGGGCTGCGGGATCTCTCCCCCCTCGCCCCCCTTTCCTCCTACTGGGTGACCTGGGGGTCGCCCTGGGTGCTCCGGAGGTACCTGTTTGCTTCCGGTCTGGGTCCTTGGCTTGTCCCCTGGCCTGGGTCTCCCGCGGCGGGTTGGGTCCTTCGGTCTGACTGCTCTCGCGGCCCGGGTGCCGGGCCGTACCGCTCGGCTGATCTGACCCAAGTGGTTTCATCTGCACCAGTGGTGGTCTCGTTACACAAATAGAACACAGCACGGCGGCAACCCTCTGAGACCCAAGCTTCAGTAATGATTGTGGACACTAAGGGTTGCTTAATCATTAGGATCACCACACAGAGTTTTTTTTGGCATCATGGTGAGATGGTCCCTCTCCATCTAAGTGTGTTAGGTCTCTCTCTCCTTCTCTCTCCCTGTCCCTTTGTATATCCTTATGTAATCTTTCTTTCACTTTCTCTTATTTTTATTTTTTATTTATTTTTTGGTCCACCTAGGTGTGCACACCCTCTTTTACAGAACATGATATTAGCTGCCAATAAAAGATAGGCCAGAGTTCTAAGAGGGATGGTGATGGTTGCATGCACACAGTCACAAGCACAGAAGAAAAAGGTTTTCTTTCTTTTCTTTTGCTGCAAGAATAATTTGCATTAATATTTGACAGTTTGTGACAAACATGACACAAACCAGAAATATATATGCAGAAAAGAGAAGAAAAAAAAAGAAAAAAAAAAAATGAAAGAAAAAAAAGACATCTGCCTCGACCGAGTTGGGCCTGGAAAGAGGGATAGAGGAGAATAAGAGAGAGAGGGAGCGGTGATAGTGATGAGACGAGTAGTAGTAGCTGTTGCTATTGGAGTCTGGAACGTCCACAGCAGGAGGACGTCTACAGCAGTGCAGAGGAACCTACGAGACAAGGGAGCTCAGGGACTCCAGAAAGGTCTCTGGTTAGTAACTTTAATGGGACAGGGAGAGTTAAAGTAAGTGATGAGGGGGTTGGGGGGAAGGGGGTGAGATAGGATCCCAGTGTGTCAGTGCGCCAGTTCCCCCGGCAGTCTAATCTTATAGCAGCATAACTAATGTAGCGTTCACATCAGACGTGAAAATGTTTTGTGTTTACTCGCTCAATTCCCGTGTCAAAATTGCATGTACACGAGTGCTCAAGAAGCTAATATTCGCGAGAGGGAGGGGGACTCCCTCGCCACACCAGTCTGTTGTTATCAAACAAGGTCGAGCTCGCGGACAAGCTCAACTGAAGGAGGAAGCCGGTTTGGCTAAAGGGGGCAGAGCTAACTTCCTACTACAACCCATAGCTGACAGACAAAGTTTTTCACAACTCAGCAGATAATCCTCCTCCCTCTCTGTCCTCACAGTGAGCTCCTGTTTATTCCTGATCCCATACAAACAGGTAGAGTCACAGAGTTTGGGGAAGCTGCTCAGAGATAGAATCAAAGTGTCCCATATATTCTAGATGAGAGAATCTCTGCTGGTCCATATGTCACACCTCACGTCACCGGGTGATCTGCACGCTGATTGGCTATCGTGGCGCGATGGATTCGCTGGAGTTCAGATATTTCAACTCTTGCGAATCATTTGTGTTGTCCACTTCGCGCCGCCAGACCTCCACTCGCGTCTATTCGCGTCTCCACATTGACATGTAATTAATTCACGTGAATGACTTTATTTGCGTCTGGTGTGAACACAACATAAAAGCTGGTCCAAGCCTGATCCAGCTCTAACTATAAGCTTTATAGTGAACATGTATCCATATCTATTCAAAGTTGATCTAGTTGGTTTTGTAATATCTGTTCGGTGCAGGATGGAGGGTTGTTCTGATCCTTTCTGTCCCCAGTCTCAATCGGGCATAAGAGCAGCACTGAGCCATCCTGTCTTACTTTGCTCCATTCATGCTGATGGGTATTGTCAGTTTATGGACACAGCTGGCAGCATGTACATGTGGGTCATAATGAACTGTGCTTTGGCTTTGCAGAGTTCGCCAGCTGGCCACATCTTATCCGTGTGCCCTTGCCCTCTGCTGCATGAGCCAGCAGCTTCAGCCCACTGCGTTGGAGCTCATAAAGTCCACATGAATGTCAATCCATCAGCGTTTACCAGCAGGGCCTGGCTCCATGGTGTTGTTAGCAATATGGCTCTGGATCGACAAGCCCTAGATGTTGGTGCTTTCTGGCTTTTATTACCCATGCTCTGCCGGGGAGATCCAATTCAGCTGGGAACAAATGAAAACATTCACCCATTTATCATGAATATTTGTAAGGAAGGAGTGGGAAGTGATACGGTTCTGCTTAATGTGCGGATTGAAAAAGGAGAGTGAGCTTAGAAAAGATAAAAAAGATGGTTATGATAAAGTGGGAACATGGAAGAAGAAGAAATGATGTAGCGACAACACTCAGACTCTAGCTTTTATATTTGCACTGAGTTGAAGAATCAATCTTAAGTTATCATTTTGAAATTTCCCACATATGAATGGGAGGAGGACTTGGGCGAAGAGATTACTGATGACCTGTGGGAGGTAATTTTGCATTGAGTCTGCTCCTCTTCATTTTGTGCTAGACACGGACTAATTCAATGCAAAATTGTCCATCATACACATTTCACTAAAGTCAGATTAGCAAAAATCTATGGAAATATTGATCCCACCTGTGACAGGTGCCATCAAACACCAGCATCATACAGTCACATGTTATGATCCTGCCCTTCCCTACTTACATTTTGGACAGAAATCATCCAAACAGTTTCTAAAAGCCGAGAGGTCACCGTCAGGCCATCGGCTATAGTAGCTTATTTTGGCATCCCCTCTCTTAACCTACAGCTTCCAAAATCTGGTAGCATTTGTGACACTCCTAGCAAGACGATAGATTTAGCTGCATTGGAAATCACCCACTCCTCCCTCTCACTTTGCATGTCTCAAAGATGTTCTATACTTTCTTAAAGTGGAGAAGATAAGAAGTGTAACAAAAGGTTCAACCACAGACTGTATAAATAATGGACGTAGTATCCGTGACATCACCCATCTGTTCCTGAAGCGCTGTTTTGAAGCCAATCGTTGGCGGTAGCCATATTGGAGATGCTGAAACTCAACCAGGCTGAGGCTGTTTTCTAAACGGCCTGTTACATACTACCTACTAATGTAGTAGGCAGTGGGTACTGCCTGCTACATACTGCGTTTGAATTCAGTCTGTAGTCTGACCGGACTGTACAAGACGTCGCTGGATTTCCAGTTTCAGAAAGCAGAAGTAAACATCGGCCAAGCTGATATATAAACTCCTTCTTTAGCATCACTGATGATTCAAAAAGTTAGAAAGTAGTTTAAATGTAATTTAATAATTTTCACAGCACATGAAAACTGAGTTCCCCCGTCAAAAAATAAGAAAAAAAGAAAAAGCGGAACAAGCGCTGTGCATTATGGGAAACAGTACGCGAGGCAGACTGGTCAGATGCAGACTGAGACATTTTCCTGAATCAGTAAAACATCTGGGGAGTTTTAGCATACTGCAGATTTTGCTCTTGTTCACATACTACATACTGAATTTAGGACAAATCAGTACGTACTGCTAGTATAGTAGGGTGTTTTGAAAACAGCCTCAGTGTGAGGAAAAGAGGCGGGGTTTGAGCCTCCGAGGCAACAGCTATCTGTTCCCCCCTGTCAATCAAGTCAGTCATGTCCTTATTTGGGCATAAACTCGTAATCTTAATATCTTCTGAACCGCCTCATCAGAAAGAAATTCACCCCCCTTACAGTGTGTGCTGATAGAGAAATGAGCTACGTAGAGCCAAGCTGTTTTTGAACCAGGCTGTAAACATGTTTATTTCGGTAACACTTTACAATAAGGGTCCCTTAATTAGCGTTAGTTAATGCATTATTAAGCATTAATTAACAGTTTAATAATAGTTTAATAATCGTTATAATGTATTACCTAACATTAACTAACACATTAGTTAATGCATTAATAAGCAGTTAATTAATGTCCACTGCTCAGAGTTAATTGATACATTATTAAGCATTAATAAAAGTTACAAAACTTAATTAGTTAACCATTAGTGAATGCTTTCTGGACCCTTATTCTAAAGTGTAACACATGCATCACTTAGGTAACACATTATAAATGCTGGTTAACTAATTAAGTTTTGTAACTTTTATTAATGCTTTATAATGTATTAATTAACTCTGAGCAGTGGACATTAATAAACTGCTTATTAATGCATTAGCTAATGTGTTAGTTAATGCTAGGTAATACATTATAACAATTATTAAACTATTATTAAACTGTTAATTAATGCTTAATAATGCATTAACTAACGCTAATTAAGGGACCCTTATTGTAAAGTGTTACCTTTATTTCTGCTGTGAAGATCGTCTCTTTGAATGGATGTGTATGTGGATTCTGGTGTTTTCTGCAGCCAGCCTCTAGTGGATGCTCAATGAACTGCAGTTTATAACACTTCTTCATGGGCTACATATTTTGAGACCGGAGGTTGCCGCTTGGGTTCAACCAAAAGATTTCATAAAACATGGGGCACTTTCTTCAAATATGATAAGGGTCTGCATTTACTGGATGACTCATAATGTGTGATGACACCAGGGTTTTTGATTTCTTCTCCTGCTGAATGCTGTGGTAGTGGTGTGTGTACATCCCTCTTTTATGTGTATGTCTCTACATATTCTTGTATGTGTGTGCAGATTACACGTATGCATACTTGACAGGTTTTCCTTCTTTTGTCCTTCTATAGCCCTTCTGTATTATGTGCTATAGTTACCCCAAATACATACTGTGTTTATTTCTTTGTGTAACTCGTTGAACGGCCAACCTTAGCTTGTGTTGTGTTCTAGAGGTCTCCTTTCTTGTTTTTTTGTTTTTGTTTTGTTTGTTTTGGGGGGTTTTTTTTACTTAAAAATACTCTTATTTTACTGAAGAACCCATCCAACATATATCTGTATGTTTCAAAACTCTGAAAAAAAACATATAAAAAAAAAGAAAGACATTTCCCACATAAACAACATTTAGTGAAAGAAGACAGGCTGCTGCAGAAGGTCATTTATCATTCCAGTGCTGCCACTCGATGGTTAAGTGAAGGAGTGCACATAAATGTTTCCTTATTCAGGAGTTATGCGTTCATCTAATATAATTCACCATCAAAGACTTCAGTCTGCTCTCAGTTAGGAGTATATAAAGCACATTGATCAACATGGTTTTCATCTGCCGTTTCTTATTCATTTCAAAATGTCAGTAAAATGTTTTTAACTTGTTGCTGTTAGATTAAAATTGACCTCTGTGTTCACGGATCTAGTCCTGAATGCCATCCTGAAGTTCAAACTGCCCCGTCTGATCCTGCTGAAACCTTATCCCTCTATAACTCACAGTCATGTCAGGGCAAATGTCAGCCAAGAAACACTCTAGCTCTGTGTGTGGCTGAAGGTTGCCTCACTACATGTTAAGCTCCAAGTCCCCCATAGGGCTGCTTGGTTTAAACGAAGCAATACACACGAGGTAGAAGATTTTGGATAATTTGAGGGATTTTCAATTAACTTACATTTAAAACAAGACCCCAGACGTTTCGTCAAAGAAGAACAAATTCATGTTTTCCATTTTAAAGGAAGAAGTTCTGCAACTGCAGCACGTTTTATATAACCGAATCTAAAACATTTGTAATATCCAAGGTTATTATAGTTTTGTATTTTTTATCAGTTTCTATTTTTATTTTGTTTTGACTTTTCGTTTTTAATTTCAGTTTCGTCTTTATTTTTTTGAAAATGCTTAGTTTTAGTTGAGTTTTTATTAGTTTCAATATTAGTTTGAGTTGAGTTTTTATTAGTTTAAGTATTTGTTGAGCTTTTATTAGTTTCAGTTTCTTGTCCTGCTAGCAAGTAAAGTGTGGACGCTCTGCTAGCATGTAAAGTGTGGACGCTCTGCTAGCATGTAAAGTGTGGACGCTCTGCTAGCATGTAAAGTGTGGACGCTCTGCAGCAGGTAAAGTGAGGATGCTCTGCTAGCAGGTAAAGTGTGGACGCTCTGCAGCAGGTAAAGTGTGGACACTCTGCAGCAGGTAAAGTGTGGACGCTCTGCTAGAAGGTAAAGTGTGGACGCTCTGCTAGAAGGTAAAGTGTGGACGCTCTGCAGCAGGTAAAGTGTGGATGCTCTGCTAGCAGGTAAAGTGAGGATGCTCTGCTAGCAGGTAAAGTGTGGACGCTCTGCTAGCAGGTAAAGTGTGGAAGCTCTGCTAGCAGGTAAAGTGTGGAAGCTCTGCTAGCAGGTAAAGTGAGGACGCTCTGCTAGCAGGTAAAGTGTGGACGCTCTGCGAGCAGGTAAAGTGTGGACGCTCTGCTAGAAGGTAAAGTGTGGACGCTCTGCAGCAGGTAAAGTGTGGACGCTCTGCTAGCAGGTAAAGTGTGGACGCTCTGCTAGAAGGTAAAGTGTGGACGCTCTGCTAGCAGGTAAAGTGTGGACGCTCTGCAGCAGGTAAAGTGTGGACGCTCTGCTAGAAGGTGAAGTGTGGACGCTTTGCAGCAGGTAAAGTGTAGACGCTCTACCTAGAAGGTGAAGTGTGGACGCTCTGCAGCAGGTAAAGTGTGGACGCTCTGCTAGAAGGTGAAGTGTGGACGCTCTGCAGCAGGTAAAGTGTGGACGCTCTGCTAGAAGGTGAAGTGTGGACGCTCTGCAGCAGGTAAAGTGTGGACGCTCTGCAGCAGGTAAAGTGTGGACGCTCTGCTAGCAGGTAAAGTGTGGACGCTGTGCTAGAAGGTAAAGTGTGGAAGTGTGCCTGCTTGTGCGACTATGCCAACTGAAGTGAAACTGGCAGAAAACAAACAAAAAATGAATATCCACTCAAAATACTGAGTTTATGTATGAGGTAGCTTAACAAAGACGAACACTAAAGACATTTTCTCTGTGATTTTACTTTATTTTTGTTAGTTTTGTGAACTCACAATACAATTATAGTTAGTTGTAGTTTTTTTGTGAAGTCTAGTTTTTATTTTTATTTCTGTTAACAAAAAAGTTTTTTCACCTCTCGTTTTTCGTTATTTCGTTAGTTTTCATAAATGATAATAACCTTGGTGATATGGTAATCTAAATGTTTTAAGCAAAACTGTCATGGGTTGCTTGTGTTTTGTGTTTTCTTTGTGGTGTCCTGGCTTTTATTTCTGGTTTCACTTGGTGTGTTTCTTGGATTCATGTTCTGTGTTTTATCTGTCACTGTTTTTGTGTTCTTGTGTTTAGTGTTTTGTCTTGTTGCTACCTGTGTTTTCCTGTGTTTTATTTTCTAGAAAAGTCTTGTGTTAAGTTTGGTGTTACTTCCTGTGTTTTCCCGCCTTTGTGATTGTCTTTACTTGTGCCTTGTTGTCCTCACCTGTGTGTTTTGTTACTCATTACTAAGGCTGTTTTCTAAACCTCCTACTACACTAGCAGTATGTACTGATTTTGCCAACATTCAGTATGTAGTATGTGAACAAGAGAAAAATCTGCAGTATGCCAAAACTCCCCGGATGTCTTCTGATTTGGGAAAATTTCTCAGTCTGCATCGGACCAATCTGCTTCACGTACTGTTTCCCACAATGCACAGCGCTAACCCTCCACTTTTTCTTTTTATTCTTTTTTTGACAGGAGAACTCAGTTTTTAGTCGCTGTGAAAATTATTAAATTCCATATAAACCACTTCTTAACTTTTTAAATCATAGGTAATGCTAAAGAACAGTCATACTACAGACTAAATCCATTCGTAGGTAGTATGTAGCAGGCCGTTTCGAAAACAGCCTCTGTGTCCTCCCTTCTGTGTCTGTTCATTGTGCTTATGACGTGTGATGTGGATTCCTGTCTTCCTGTGTCCCAGTGTTTTGTTGTTCCCAGGATTTAGTTTGGAGTAAGTTTGTTTTATATCTGTTTTTAGTTGATCAAATTCTCTTATTTTCGAATCTGCACCTGGGTCCTCCCCCTCCTTCATTTCCTTGGTTCCCTGTCGTGACAAAAACAAATGCTGAGCATGACGGTGTATTAACCTGGATGTGCAGGAGAGGGCAGTAACATCAAGCTGGCTGATTGTTTAACGTGTGTATGGAGACGCCTGATCTACAACTGCCTGCAGGGCTGAAATGCTCCAACAATAGCAGCTGGGGTGACATTTAAATAAGAATAGCAGTAGACTGCCTCTAAGGCTATAATAATCATTGAATGCATCAGAAACTGCTGACATGGAAATAACACCTCAACTGTTTTTAATTTGAATTTTAACACATGTGTAGCAATAATTGTATTGCCTGAATGAGCAGAGCCATGGTTTTATAAATGTTTGTTCCCACTCCTATTTCCAAATGTCACATAAATATATTTACCTTTGGAAACAGTGGAAAACACCAACCAGACGAGTCTACATGGACACTAAGGCACCAACTGAAGGGTATGGCTTCTTGTCAGGAGCTAAAGCAGTAGATAGAAAAGTGTTTCAATATTCTGTAATAAAGCAAATTTACATTCTTGTGAAATTTAAATGTTTAAGTTATGTCCTGTGTTACACAACATTGCTCCTATTTTTAACCCTTTAAAGTGCAACTTGCAGGTTAAAATTCTGACAACATTAATGCATAACAATGTCTGAAAATAGCTGCTGTGAAAATAAACTATTGTTTTATATATATCAGACATACAGGAGCAAATTTAGAGGGAAAAGGTGTCTGTGTTTAGTTACAGCTTATATTATACATCACATCAGAGACTCTGGCTCTACCACTCTGCCTCCCCTCAGTAAGAGCTCATAGTGCCCTATTGCCCCTCTAGAACACTACGCTCCCAACATGCAGGCCTGCTGGTCGTACCTAAAGTCTCTAAAAGTAGTATGGGAGGTAGAACCTTCAATTATCAGGCCCCTCTCCTTTGGAATCATCTACCAGTCAGGGTCCTGGAGGCAGACACCCTCTCTACTTTTAAGAGTAGGCTTCAAACTTTCCTTTTTTGATAAAGCTTATAGTTAGAGCTGGATCAGGCTGGGACCAGCTCTTAGTTATGCTGCTATAGGCTAAGACTGACACACTGCGATCTTGTCTTTCCCTCTCTCTCCTCTCTCTGCCTGTCTCTCACTTTAACTCTCCCTGTCCCATTAAAGTTACTAACCATAGACCTTTCTGGAGTCCCTGAGCCCCCTTGTCTTGTAGGTTCCTCTGGATCTCTGCTGCTGTGGACGTGCCAGACTCCAGCTGCTACAACTACTACTATCCATCTCCCCACTATCATCTCTCTCTCTCTCTTCATCTCCCTCTATCCCTCTCTCCAACACGGTCTCAGCAGATGTGTCTAACATGAGTCTAGTCCTGCTGGAGGTTTCTGCCTGTTAAAGGAATCTGGTATGTGTCCTGCCTGTGTACAAACCTCTTGTTCACTGACAGCCTGTGGTCAAACGCACTGTGAAGAGATGGTCTGAGGAGTCTGAGGAGGCTCTGAAAGACTGTTTTGAAACAACTCTGTGGGAAGAACTCAGTGACCCTCATGGGGAGGATATCAACTGCCTCACTGACTGCATAACTGCATTACATCAACTTCTGTGTGGATAACATCGTACCCACCAAGACTATCAGGTGTTTCTCTAACAACAAGCCCTGGATTAAACCTGACATTAAGGCTCTGCTTAAGGACAAAAAGAGGGCCTTTTTGTCAGGCAACAAAGAGGAGCTGAAAACTGTTCAGAGGGAGTTGAGGAGGAAGATCAGGGAGGGCAAAAACCAATACAAGAGGAAGATGGAGAAACAGCTGCAGCAGAACAACGTCAGTGGAGTCTGGAGGGGCCTGAAAACCATAACTGGGTACAAGGAGCATGACACCCAGACTGAGGGGGATCTAAAGTGGGTGAACGACCAGGGAACGGACACTGAGATTGTGAAATCTTACAAGTACCTGGGTGTTCAATAAACAGAACACCAGGTACCCAGGTAACTGAACAATAAACTGGACTGGTCTGACAACTCAAATGTGCTGTACAAGAAGGGACAAAGCAGACTCTTTCTGCTCAGGAGACTCAGGTCTTTTGGTGTGGAGGGGGCTCTTCTGAAGTCCTTCTTTGACTCTGTGGTGGCATCAGCCATCTTCTTTGGAGTGGTCTGCTGGGGAAGCAGCATCTCTGCTGCTGACAGGAAGAAGCTGAACAGACTGGTGAAGAAGGCCAGCTCTGTCCTGGGCTGCCCACTGGACCCTGTGGAGGTGGTGGCTGACAGGAGGATGATAGCAAAGCTATCTTCTCTGATGGACAACACGTCACACCCCCTCCAGGACACCATAACAACACTAAGTAGCTCGTTCAGTGACAGACTTCTTCACCCGCGGTGTCTCACGGAGAGATGCCGCAGGTCTTCTCTTCCTGCAGTGCTCAGACTCTATAACCAATAATATATATATATGTGTGTGTGTAAGATATGCTTATTTTTTACCCCTTTAATTTTAATTTTTAATTGCTAATAACTTTTTAATAATTGTTACTCTATAGGCTCTTGTTTGCTTTATATATTTCTTTTGCACTGTCTACTCTGTTACTGTGACACTTGAATTTCCCCGTTGTGGGACGAGTATAGGACTCTCTTATCTTATCTAAAATTAAAAACCTGTGACACAAACACAGTGTTACACACAGAGTTAGCATTATCTGCTCGGTCTCATTGCTCCTAAACTGTATCAGTTATTTCTCCTGATCCTGACCTGCTCCTGTTCTCTTTAACTAAAGGATTAATGTCTTACATTAATGAGTATTTTCTTCCTCTTTATATTGATAAAACTGGTATTTAGATCCATATTTATTTACATTGAACATCAGCTTAACTGACCGATGCTCCATCTCTTCTGGTTGTCTATTTGACAGTGACATCTTTTTACGGAGCCCCTAAAGTGACATGGGCAGAAAAAAATAATTAGATATGTCCTCTTGTGCACCAGAAACCATATTGTGCTCACGAGAAATTTTCTTGAGATCACAAAATATTATTGGGTGCTCATGAGAAACTTTCTCGTGAACACGTAATAATTTCCTGTGAGCAGGTGAAATAAACTGCATATCCCATTGGGCTAAACACACTTCAGTGAGGCAGAATGTACGTTTTAGGTGCCGTTCTAAGACAATAAAGTTAGTTGAGTGCTTCCTCATGATGTTACCTAGAGGAAGCATATATAAGGTGAAAACAATTGGTCCTAGCACTGATCCTTGTGGAACTCCCTGACTAACCCTGGTCTGCACTGAGGACTTTTCATTAATGTGAACTGAGATCGATCTGTTAGGTACGATTTAAACCAAGCTAAAGCACTTCCTGTAATGACGATTAGTTGCTCTAATCTCTGTAACAGGATTTGATGGTCAATCGTATCGAATGCAGCGCTATGATCTAATAAAACAAGTACGGAAAGAAGACCACTGTCTGAGGCCATTAGTAGATCATTGGTTACTTTTAACAGTGCAGTCTCTGTGCTATGGTGGGCTCTAAACCCCGACTGAAAGTCCTCAAACAAACTGTTGCTCTTAAGAAAGTCCCAGAGCTGAACTGACACCACTTTCTCCAGGATTTTAGAGATAAAGGGGAGGTTAGATATCGGTCTATAGTTAGATAAGGAGCCTGAATCAAGAGTGAGCTTTTTAAGGAGAGGTTTAATTACAGCTACTTTAAATGATTGAGGTTCATAGCCTGTCAGTAAAGACATATTAATCATACTGAGTAAAGAACTGCTAACTAGTGGAAGGACTTCTTTTAGCAGCTTAGTTGGGATTGGGTCTAAAAGACAGATCAAGCTGAAGAAACTGCTGAAACCAGTTCAGGAAGGTCAATGGGTGAAAAACAGTCTAGGTATACATCTGGCTTTAACGCCGTTCCAATGATCACGCTGTTGGTAAAGGGTCCTACACTAGTTAAAGGTAAGAGGTTACTAATTTGATCTCTAACCTTTAAGATTTGATCATTAAAGAAGCTCATAAAGTCATCGCTGCTGAGGGCTAAAGGAATACATGGCTCAGTGGAGCTATGACTGTCTGTCAGCCTGGCTACAGTGCTGAAGAGGAACCTAGGGTTGTTTTTATTCTCTTCTATTAGAGAGGAGTAATAGGCAGCTCGAGCATGCTGCAGGGCCTTCCTATATTTATTAAGACTATCCTTCCAAAGTGAGCAGGTTTCAGTTGTTTTATTGGAGCGCCATAATCTTTCTAGTTTTCTAGAGTTTTGTTTTAGTTCACGGGTTTGAGCATTATACCATAGAGCTAGCCTCTGTCGTCTAATAGTCTTCTGTTTAAGAGAAGCGATTAGGTCTAGGGTAACCTGCAGAGAACCTGTAGTATCATCTACAAACTGATCCAGCTGAGAGGAACTGGAGCTAGTATACAAGCTTTGAGCTAAGGTTGGACTAAATACTGAGTTTAAAGCAGCAGGGATAGCCTCTTTGAACTTAGCTCCGGCACTAGCCTAGTATCCTCTTTTATTCATTCATTTTTGATGTATTTATTTGATTTATTTATCAATTTTAATTTTTATTTATTTTACTTTGAAAAACCTCTTAAACAATGATTTATTGGTCTATTGTCTCACCACTTCATTCTGTTTAATATACTTCTAACCTCACGTTGTATTCTGTTTTGTTTAAATTCCTCCACCCTGTCTGTCAAAAGGTTTACTTTGTTATTTGAACCACGCTTTGTTTGTCAAAGCACTTTGTAAACATTTGTTTTTAAAGGCGCTACATGAATACAGTATTATTGTTATTATTATTATTATTATTATTGTTGTTGTTGTTGTTGTTGTTGTTGTTGTTGTTGCTGTTGTTGATGTTGTTGTTATTTGTAAAGCAGAAGTAAAACAAAACATGAATGACTCCAGAAGCGACTGTAGTGTATTGATTGATGAATTTCATGAAATAAAAACCTTTAATGATTTTTCTCCACATTGATTCACGGAGGTCTCTTACCTGCAAGCTGCACGTTAACATCCCTACATTCTGTGAGTGGCTCCCTCATCAACAACATACAGTGACATCTCTTTACAGTTTCATTCAGTCACATCCACCAAAGAGGAGTCTTCATGAGGACAGGCAGTAATGACAGATCATCACATCCATGAAGCCCCCTGTTAATTATCATATAAAGTCATATTCAACTAAAGCCTTTGTTATGGATTACATTATGAAATGTGAAGCAGGGGGTATTTTGCATCCAGGTCATCTCAGGTTCCGGACCTCTACTTGACTGACCCCTTGTATGTCAGCATGAGCTGAGACGTTTACATCGGGATAAACAAACTTACAAAACAGCTCTGGAGTGAAAATGATGCATTTCCACGTACAATTCAGCTTCTGAAACCTCTCAACTTCACTCTTCTCTAAAATGTTTCTCCTCCTGGTTCAGTCCTCCTGGTTCAGTCCTCCTGCTCAGACTGCCCCAGCAGCATCTGTAGTCTTGCTGTCTACTTGTCAACACTGGTGTTTTTCTTAGCATTATGTTTTTGTGCGATGCCATACGGCACATGAGCAGCAATGGTTCCCATCTCAGCCGCTCCCTCCACATGAAACATCTGATCATCGAAGTAGATGTGCGGCCTGATCTTCTCCAGCATGGGGCCCTTTGGTGCCCCTGCGAGAAACAAGGCCTCATCGATCTCCAGGCCCCAGGCTCTGAGTGTCTTCAGCGCCCGGATCCCAGAGCTGGCTGCGCTGCGAGCTGTGACCAGGTATGTCCGGATGGGACAGTCCAGGCGCTGGCCTTTAGCGTAAAACTTATTCTGCAGCTTCCCCAGAGCCTCCAGGAAGCCCTTCAGCGGACCCTGTCAGAGGAAGCAGAGATGGTGGGATGTGTTGTTTCAGTGACTTTTTGTATTTGTTTGTAACACAGCTCAGAAATACTTTTATTATATTCGTTCCTGTCTATTAAAAGCCTTTTTGAAGTCTGCAGTAACGACCAGGGGCGTCGTAATGGGGGGAAAAGTGGGACTGACTACCTAGGGCCCAGGTGGGGAGGGGGGCCCTTAATGGGCCTGAAATAAAATGTGTTTTCTACTACGCTTTTCCTTTGTTTATTATAACAGCAATAAGGTAACTAAAATTGTCTGAATAGTTAAACAAACATTCAGAATTCCTTTCTGGAGAAGAAGGGGAGTCTCTCTCAAAGCCCCCTTCCGATTGCACAAGATGGTTTAGTCCGTCCCGTTCTTGTCGACTGGATTGATCTGTCAGCGGTCAGTCAAGTGAAGAGAGGATGATGCTGCAGCAACATTTCTCCCTTCAAAAGCCAAGTTGGGTTTTCAAAAAAGAAAAGAGAAAAAGGCAAAAGAAAGAAAGCAAGCTGAGGGAAAACAGCTTTTAACAGCTTTCTTTCAAAAGAAAGGTGGGCACAACTACACAGTTTAACAATGCTTTAGCTAATACTAGCAGCTTCAAGGCAGGCAACCAACAGGAGTCTTCCTTGGAGTATATTTGTGTTTTATATAAAAGTTTATTATATTCATAAATGACTCAGCATCAAAGATTAGGTAGGCTAAGAGCTTACATGCCAATATTTATACATATTAGGCCGCCTACCTCATGGTACAGTTAGTCTACTTCAGAGCGGTATTTAGCTAACGAACCAGTAAACTAGCAGAATATATCTGATATCTGCGCTCTTTAAAGGTGACATATCATGCAAAATCAACGTTTTAATGGTTCTCTACCTGAAATATGTTTCCCTGGCATGTCTACAAACCCCCCGAGAATGAAAAGAATCCATTCTGCCCCTGTTCTGATTTCTCCACCTTTCTGTAAATGTGTGTGAAACGAGCTTTCAGCAGTTTTCAGTGTTTTTCATACGTCACAACACCATCCGGTCTGTAACGAAGTCAGAGCTCGGAGCTTGTTCAGCCCATAGACTGTATAAAATACAACTCAACCCCTCCTCTGTTTTTCATTCCCTGCACACATGTGTGCTAACAAGGAGCTTAGGAGGGAGGCATGCTAGTTGTAGGCTGTCTTAATAAACACAAAGGTCGGTTTTACTCCCCACGTCTGCAGATTTGAAGATCTAGTGGATGATTTTTATTTTCCATGGAAAAGTGCTGGCGCTAGTTAGCATAGCTACACAGCTACATGTCGTAGCTGTAGCTGTAGCTGTAGCTGTAGCTGTAGCTGTAGCTGTGTACCAAGACACACGTCTACATACTAACAAATAAAACAACAAGAAACACTAAATCTGTGACCAATCCTTCAGAAGGGTCCTGCTGCCTTTCTGGTAGAGGTCGGTTTTACTCCCCAGGTCTGCAGATTTGAAGATCTAGTGGATTATTTTTACTTATCATGGATAAGTGCTAGCGCTAGTAAGCATAGCCACATAGCTACATGTTCATAGCTGTGTACCAAGACACACGTCTACATACTGACAAATAAAACAACAAGAAACACTAAATCTGTGACCAATGGTTCAGAAAGGTCCTGCTACAGGCGCCTCTCCGTCAGGATCAGATTCTGGATCAGATTCAGAGGGTTGAAGTAACGTGATCTCTGAGCAGCCGTGTATATTCAGCCAACATGTAAACATTAGATCAACGTGCTGGACAGCCGAGGCCACACCCACTTCCTGAGGGGGCGTGGTCAGAGAGAAAACAGAGTGTTCTGAACAGGACTGAAGAAGAGGGTTCTTCAGGCAGACCAAAATCTGATTTTAAAGTGTTTTTTTGAGCATAAACTTTAAAGACATGTTTTGGGGACCTCTTAGACCAATATATATTGATGAAAAAAGCAAATGATATGTCACCTTTAAAAGATAGAAAACAGACTGAGGGAAGTTCAAATTCAAAGAACGCTTACTAGACAAACTAAAAACTATAGAAAAAAAACATAACCCGCACAGGAGAGGCAAGCAGCTGTTTACGTTTGGACCACAGCGGTCTGTCAGCAGAAGGCAGCTCCTGGGGGGCTGAGTGGACAGCAGCTGGGGAACAGACCATGAGCCTCGATCAATCAATGTGCTATTAGTGTGATTTAATCAGATCTGTATGCATGAAAACGTTTCACTAAACGGATAAAAATAGATTTGACGAGTTAAAAAAGGAACGCGGGGTGCTCGGCTCAGTGAGATGTGCGTCTCATGCCTTAAGTGGGGAGTTGTTATATTTCCACAGCATCTAGTGTGGCTGAATCTGAGTGAAAGTAAACTGTAGCTTTTAGAGTTTGACTTCATGAGGTTCGATTATACCAAATAATGCCCCCTTGTTGTTGTTCAACAAGTCACTTGGCTTCAAATAATCTTGTTTACAGATCATGAAAAATAATATTGATATGTAGCTTAGATTTGAGTCAGTTAACCAGGATAGTTTTAGGCATATATTTTTGTTTAATGCAAATAAACCAGTATTATAACAGCAGTGTTATATGTTGGCTGTGGTGACGGGGCCCACTGAGATATCTTTTCAGGGGCCCCAGAATTCCTGGCAACGCCCCTGGTGATGACAGAACAACATGCTGACAGTATGAATCCCAATTAAACTTTTATTACATCATTTTGAATAATAATATATTCATGAAATACTCAGATAATTGAATGGATTAAACACATCAAGAACATCTGCATAATCATATCCCAGTGATTAGTGCTGCATGAAAGCACCAATGAAACGCTTCAAGGGAGACTTTTTTTTTTCTCAACAAAATGAAATGTCCTCATCTTCTCTTAGAAGCTTTTCATTTCCCTTACTCACAGATGCTTCAAAGACAAAGCTCACCTACTCTGGGACACAGTGAAGAGACTCTACTGATGGTAATATATCAACACTTAAACAGGAGTGTCAGTGAAAGTGTCCAAACAGTCCTCCAGTAAAAATACGTACATGATCGAGGAGTGTGTCTTCATTGTCCCGCTCGTGTTCAAAGAACTTGTCCAGCCCGTGGGCCTTGAAGATTCGCTCAGATTCATCAGAGAAGAGGACAGCATCACCATCAAATGCTACCCTGAGCTGAGACTCGGATACCTCCGTCTGCTTCTCAGGCGAAAACATTGTGGCTGCTGCAATGCCTGGAAGACACAGACACAGACACAGACACAAACACAGACACAGACACAAACACAGACACAGACACAAACACAGACACAGACACAAACACAGACACAGACACAAACACAGACACAAACACAGACACAGACACAGACACAGACACAGACACAAACACAGACACAGACACAGACACAGACACAGGCACAGGCACAGGCACAGACACAGACACAGACACAGACAGACACAGACACAGACACAGGCACAGACACAGACACAGACACAGACACAGACACAGACAGACACAGACACAGACACAAACACAGACACAGACACAGGCACAGGCACAGGCACAGGCACAAACACAGACACAGACACAGGCACAGGCACAGGCACAGGCACAGACCAGACAGACACAGACACAGACACAAACACAAACACAGACACAGGCACAGGCACAGGCACAGGCACAGACCAGACAGACACAGACACAGACACAAACACAAACACAGACACAGGCACAGGCACAGGCACAGGCACAGACCAGACAGACACAGACACAGACACAAACACAAACACAGACACAGACACAGACACAGACACAGACACAAACACAGGCACAGGCACAGGCACAGGCACAGACACAAACACAGACACAGACACAAACACAGGCACAGACACAGACACAAACACAAATACAAACACAGACACAGACACAGGCACAAACACAAACACAAACACAAACACAAACACAGACACAGACACAGACACAGACACAGACACAGGCACAGGCACAGACACAGACACAGACACAGACACAAACACAAACACAAACACAGACACAGACACAGACACAAACACAGACACAAACACAGACACAGACACAGACACAAACAGAAGCATCGATAAGAATATGTGGGGAAAAATGTGATTTATATGGTACCTTTCAAATCCTAAGTTACAAAGTGCTTAACAAAAGGGATAAAACAAACAAGCAAAACAAAACAGAGATGACTTGTGCAGATCAAAAGTAGAGAGCATAACCAAGCACAGAATTATTTTTTTTTTTACGACCTGAGGACCCAGGGTCTAAATTTAGTTCAGGGGTAGATAATCTCCCCCCTAAAAGCCCCTGCTGGCGGGTAGTACTTTTCAAAGGTCCCGGGAATTTCTGGGGCAGGGCCTGCAATGCTGAACGTGTCTGATTGGTAGATTAACCTCAGTGTTTTTATTCCTCCCTCCGTCCACAATAACATCACACACATCTGTGATTCACTTGATTTCTCTTTCTTTCATTAGTTTTGATTTGTTCTATCTTTTTTGTATGTGTGTGTACTTTTCAAAAGAAGAAGCTGTGATTCTCTTGATTTAGCAGCTTGTAACAGTAGTCTTCTCCCAGCCCACCGTGAATGCGTCTCTCCCGGTGTTACAGTTTTAAAAGTGACCCTGTAAACTGGAGACCTTCAGCTGAAGGTGTCAGTGTTTGTGGAGTTTACACAGCTGTTGAAACACAGAGGGAGTTCCTGGGAAGGCAAACTAGTTTAGTTTTTATTAAGATTTCAAAATATCCTCATCAGATATTTAATGATGGTCTAAAGACGTTTATGAGGGATGCCTGTCCGTCTGCTTCTATGGTGTCATCTGTGATGAATGGCATTCCTCTTTGTTTTACTGCCCTCTACTGGTCTGGTGGTGTAGTGCATTTACTTTTTTATTTTCTCCATACGTCACTGGCCTGATTTACACAATCTACCCGGGACTTCAGCCTGCGATCGAAACGCAGACAACAATGGGGGCACAGGAACCTTTTAGTTCAGGGTAAAGTAGTTCTGGGGGCTAAAAGACCCCAGAACTCTTGGTCCAAATGTAAACACTGAGTAAAATGACAGGTCTTCACCTGTTTCTCAAACACTCTGTAGAGCAGGGGTGTCAAACATGCGGCCCGCGGGCCAAAACCGGCCCGCCAGAGGTTGCAATCCGGCCCACAGAACGACTTTGCAAAGTGAAAAAATTACAGATTAGACATTAACTGCAAATTTTCAATACAAGTAACTACTATTTTAAATTTGTCCTCTGAGGGTCGCATACAATCATAGTGCTGATGGAGCGCACCTGAACAGCACTTTTTCCCAGGACTTTTTTCTCAAAGTGAGAAAATAGATGACTTGCTGTTTGCATAATCCGGTTAAGATTCATTAAGTCTTTTTAGAGCACTATAAGATGATCCACTAACTACTAACACTAGCACAACACCCCTGCATACAACACTGTCCAGCAAGCAAACAGTTCCTTTCGGAGCTGAGGGGTCCAGGATAGCCAACTTTACCTTCTTCATTATTATAATCTCTCTGTTCTTTTGCAGTAAAAATGACACTCTGTGTCAGGTGAATTGATAACTTGTTTGGTGTGTTTGCAGCAGGTTTCAGTGCTTAAAGAGTAAAATGTTCTGCCCCACTATGAGACTCATCATGGAGAACTGTTTTTTGTAGAAAGATACATTTTCAGCACATACTTGTACTATTTTGCACTAAAACAAAGGGAAAAATGTAAAGTTGTCGTTATTTATAGGTTATTATGTTATGATTTTACTGGTCCGGCCCACTTCAGATCAACTTGGGCTGTGTGTGGCCCCTTAACTGAAATGAGTTTGACACCCCTGCTGTAGAGTTTGCTGATCTGACTCCCAGTGAGAGACTGTTCCTCAGCCAGGGACCCAGAACAGCTAACCTACAGTCCCCTCCTGTTTCAGTCTCTAACAAGGAACAGCTGACAGATCTTATTCAGAGGACCTGGGGGGCCGGGTAGAGGTGTATGGCATCATCAGCTCAATGATATACTCTTGAGGAAGACTATTCAAAGCCTTAAAGATGATGAGGAGGAGGATCCTGAACTGGTAGTCAGAGGTCTAGATGTGAGGATAAAAGGTATGCACAACCATTTCACACTGCTGGGAGAAGGAGAAAAGGCGTATTTTTGCAATGTTCCTCGTGTGAAAGTAGCAGGACTGAATAAGTAAAATTTCAAAATTTCATTTTGAATTCAAATATGACTCAGAGGTTTTTGGCAAAAATATTTTGTATTATCACCCGGCTCTCTTCCTGATCTTCAGGTTGTGTAAGAAGCTTGATTCTGATTGGTCCAAATCCCTTGACAGCGGTTATTAACTTTCACTAACATGAGCAACACCAGAGACAAACTGATCACACGTCATGTCAAATCAATCCACAGAAAAGAGTTCAGACACATTTAGCTTCTGCTTGTTGACACCATAGACAGTAAGGTGAGGGGAAACCGTTAGCTTAAGTTAGCATCAAAACAGTGTAGCTAAAACGTTAGCTTTGGTTAGCATGCTAAATCAGCAGGCTACAGATGTTTCCATATTGGATCCTGTCCATCAATATGATGAAGGAGAGGAGCAGGTGAGAGAAACTTTAGGTTAGTGATCTCTCCAAAGAAAGTTAAACCATGAGCGGTGGTGATGATAGCAGCAGGGTTCAAAGTTGTGACATTAGTTTCTTTTTAAAGGTGTGTGAACCACAGAGCTCAGAGAAGAAGGAGAGCTGAATGAGGACAGTTTCATGTTCAATCCACCAAAACAGGCAAGAATCCATCACCATGGAACGATCACTGATGAGGAATCACTGGGACTATTTTTAAAAACTGTAAACATAAATCATTTAAATCAATAAAATCCTCTTAATGTATGGTTAGCAGGTTGTTATGGGAAATAGAGTCCTGAAAGGGTGAGATAGGACACGAAGCGGAGTGGCCAATGAACCAAGATGTTGGATGAAGCTAGTGGATACCTGATTGAAGGCAAAAACCAACAAATCCGTTTCCCTGTGATTTAGCGGGAGGATTTTGTGGGACATCTAGTGACCACTTTGAGCCAGACACTTGTGCAGAGCAGCTAGAATTAAGAGGTCACAAAGTTGAACTAACAGATAGAGCTGCGTATCGTCAGCGTAGCAATGATAAAACACACAACCAAACTGACAGGTAAGGTCCCGTAAAGGGAGTGTAAATGAAGAAAGTAGAATGGTCCAAGGATTCACCCCTGAGGCACCCCACAGAGACAATCGAGCAAATGAAACATCGTTGCCAGCACACACACACACACACACACACACACACACACACACAGACACACACACACACACACACACACACACACACACACACACACACACACACAACATAAATTAAACTGCCCAATCAAAATCAACCAAAGCATCACCTTCCTGTTTCAGCAAGTTTCCCATTGGTCTGTTCACCTTTTTCCACTCTACTCACACACTGGTTGGATCAAGTGAACATAAAAAACACTCACTAAAGTTAAACTATTACACTAACAACTTACTTCTTAATTTGCTGCTTTACAGAAAGTAAACCTGAAGAACGTTTCTGTGTTATCACTCTAAGAAGAGATGCATGTAAGCCTTCAGCTCACAGCAGTGTTAATTTCATTAACGAAATTATGTCATTTTTTCATGATGAAAACGAGACTATGACGAGCATCACTGATAATAAAAACTCTGACCAACATATGTTTTGATGAGACGATGACGAGATGAAAACTTTAGTGGCCGACGGTCAGAATCCATGTACCCCCGCTGTGTGTCTAATCTTTAGAAATAAAAGTGAAGCATTCTGTGACAGGCTGAGTTATTATCTGAGGGGCTCAGTGTTAGCTTGGTCTCTACCTGCAGCAGGTGTGCTTTATGAACCAGCTCTCCTCACCTCCATGCATCTGTCTCAATGATTTTTACTCCGGTGTTCTTTAGGGACAAAGACACAACCGGGGGACGTCTGTTTAATATTTGATGTTTGAAGTTTTTTGCTGCTACAACCGTAAAAAGCTCTGCGTCTACAGCTTGATTTAATCCAGTTTGGGGAAACATCAGACACATTTAGTAAGTTTGGATCAACTCCTTGTCATCAAAGATGCAGATGCATTTCAGAGTGCCGTGAACTGACTGTCTGTCCAATGCGCCTGTCACTGCGGGTGCATTCAGGGACCGTCGTAAATGTGCAAGACAGTCCTTTCATGGCATTTTTCTGTGAGTCAAGAGAATCAAAATACAGTCACAGTGGTCACATCAACAATGTTTTCTTTTGACATTGTAGCAGGGACAGGCTGAATTATTTAACTTAAGATATTACACAAGCAAGAGTGTGAAAGAAGTGAAATGTTGATGATTTGAACATTTGGTATAACCCTGTTACACGTTTCTGATCGACTACATGAATTATTTAAAGAGTGAAGATGTTTTAGCAAAAATCAAAGAGTAAAATCTTTTGAGTTTCCATTGACTAAAACTAGACTAAAACTATAAAGGGCTGAAAAGACTAAAATGTCTAACAGGCATTTTCATCTAAAGACTAAGACTAAGACTAAATCTAAAATAGCCGCTTAAATAAACACTGGCACACAGGAAGCATTAACAAATGGATTTGCAGCGAATCAGGACCCTTCAAATAAAATGTCAAGGACTGTTCCTTTGACTCAATCTGTGCTGGGGGAGACGGGGGAGGGGGTTCTCACAGGGTCGCTGCATCAAGTCCATTAAGCATGTAAGTCACTTGAAGAACATCCATGAAGTCACCTTGAGAGCTATTCAGACATGCAATGAACAGTCAGCACTCTGTTTCCCTCAGGCCTCTGCACCTAGAGACTGTGACCCTGCAGGTATCTGGACCTGATACCCCCACACAATTAAGATTATTTTCACCCTGTAAAGCCGGAACCATCAAATAATTGTCAGAATATTCTAATACTTTGAAAATTGAGTTTTTAGTAGACCTTCTGACAAATTAAATTAATAAAAAATTAGCAATTTTCATATATGAGTTTTAATTTGTATCGTATTTGATGCATCAGGTATTTTGGTGCAAATGTTTTGCTCAAAGTTTCTTATTTTTTAAACAAACTAAAACATATAAAAACAACATTTTTAACCTATTAAACTTTGAGTTTCCTTCAAATGTTTCCCAAAGTAATTTCAAAAATTGAAATTATTTCTTTCCATATTGCATGACAACATCATAAATATTCTGTATCTACCAAACAAAAAAAAAAAAACTTAATGTATTGTATATTTCTACTCTGAATTGTTCAGTTTTTAGTGGAAATCAATGAGCAAAAGAGAATTATTAACTAGGGAGCCATGGCAACATTCAACCAGTCATCAATCATCATGATACAGCAGGTTACATATATAAAAATACAATATACATTATAAATATCTCAATTTATACTCTTAATATACTTCATTATGTCATGTTAATGTGTTCTTAAATAATAAAAGACTGTATGTTGAAATGTAATAAAATGATGATTGACAGTAAATAAATGTCCTTATATACCTGCTGTATTCATTTTTAATACACACATTTTCAATACAGTTTTTCTATAAATTAAGTTATGAAATATTTATTAATTTTTAAATTGCATCAATCCAGTAACTATTCCTCTTGAAGTTTCAGGAACAATTTGAAAGTTTTTCAAACTTGGTAAAAAATATCCCTGAAAAACCTGGAGTGGGTCTCTGATCCACAGCTGACATTTTGGATGTCTCAGGTGACGTCCTTCTGGTGCATGAATTACTCACACCTGGTGGATTATCTGTGCACTGCATGTCTCTGATTGTATACATCAGGGGGGGTTTTTTCAGAAAGAATATATCACACTGATGATGTAGAGGTCTCAAAAACTGATGTATCAAATATGATACGCTTGGCGTTAAAGGGTTAAAGTGGAACATTATTAGCTGACAGCGCTAACGCTAACCTTGTGAGTTCCTTCCTTCATACTGAAATTGCTTTCAGGATCCTACAGAGTTCTCAGGTTCTAGATTTATTCGTCTAGGTCTTCTCGTTTTCTGCGCTGCACGATTACTTTTTTAATCAGGCTGTCTTAAGTTCGAGATCTTAATAGAGAACACTTAAACATCCAGGAACTATACATACTATAACCTTCTTTATCAGATCTGACAGCTTCAGCCCAATACGTGTTCCAGCAGTGAACATACAGTATAATACGTCAACAGGATACAACCTGACAATGATTTATTGATTTAACTGGAATATTGATTCTGAAGTTGACCCTGCTCCTTTGTTATATATCATCACTTCATGGTAAATGGTAAATGGACTTGTACTTATATAGCGCTTTTCTAGTTTGTCTGAACACTCAAAGCGCTTTTACACTACTCGTCACATTCACCCATTCATATTCATTCACTCACTGATGGTAGAGGCTGCTATGTAGTGAGGGACCATCAGTGTTAGCTAATCTCATTCGTTCACATTCACACACCTCTGAATAACAGAGGGAGCAATTTGGGGTTCAGTGTCTTGCTCAAGAACACTTCGGCATGTGACTGTCGGATTGATAGACGACCGACTCTACCCACTGAGCCACAGCCGCCCCACTTCAAACAAACTAAAAACATTAAATACAGCTTATCACTGAGAAGGAATAATCCAGCAGGTTTAATCCTTCTCTATTTATTAACCTTTACCTGAGAGTCTGTTTTTATTATAAAGTAAGACTTCATTGGCGCTGGCCTACCTTCAGCGAGCGCCTCCCTGACTTTGTCCGAGTCAGCAGACAGGTAGAGGTTGGTATGCCAGGCCTTCAGGTAGCCGATGGGACTGCTGCCCCCGGTCATACAAAACCTCTCGATGAACAAGTCTGGAAGCAAGAGGAACAAACAGTCACAAGGTTTTTAGTTTCAGTACATTTCCCCCAGGGTAGAATGTCACGCTGCAGTACATCAGCAGCAGAACGGATCCATCCCAACACTGTGACACGTTTTCCATCCTATCTTGACGGACCATAATGGAGTGATGATTTCACATGTTCAATGAAGTGGCAGAAAAAAAAAACTCATTCTGGCTCTGGGTATGTCATGTAGTGCATTTAAAAGGTGAATCCAGGGGTCATGAGAGGTTATGTGGAGGGGGGACGGGGGTGAGAACTGGGTGACAGGATAAACTTACAAGCACTTAAATGGTGGAGGGGGTCCAAGGAGGGGTTCACTTAAAGGGGGACAAGGACAGTTGGAAGGGCGGGCTGTGCAGATGCAGAAGGAATTAAGATGGTTGGAGAGTGTCCGTTTGCAGATTGGCGTGGGGAGGCTCTTAATTTCACCGGTGTTGAGCCACGGAGGGATAGTACTTGGAGAACGAAGGGAGAGTCATGTTAAGTAATTAGATCCTTGCAGAGCTGTTTAGGTAAAATGAGCCAATATGTATGAGGGTCAGAGATAACAGCAGATTAGGATCTGTTGGAAAGGCCAACAGAGTAAAGTAACAGACTGACTTTGTGAAGGAGGAGGATGATTAAATGTGAGGGAGAGCTGAAGGTTGTAATAGAGAAAGAACACATGGGTAATTGTTAAGAAAGGGGGTGTACGGCTCTATCAGTGAAGGTCAGTATGGTCAGGAAATGAGTGTGCTTATTATGAAAAACATATATCAAGGTCACGTCTTTAAGTCAAAGCTCTGCAAGACAAATCATATCTGTTAGACTCACTAACCATCAGAAGGGCTGTTTAGCTATTTCACATTCTACCATAAAGGTGAGGTTGACTGACGGATTCATCAGCAGAACTGTCAATGTAGATGGATATATTACAAGCCCACACTCTAGGGTCCTGATCAGGTCAAAACCTGATGCCTGACCTCTGTGTGTTTTGCACACACTGGGAGTGTGGGGGTGTTTTTATCGTGGACTGGCACATGCTGGCTTTCTAAAAGGCGAGAAATGGCCTCCCTTCTCAGAGTGAGGTGTATCAGCTGCACACTTTCTCTCCTTCAAAAGACATTGATTTATAGAGGAGAGGATTAGGGCCACCAGAGAAATTAAAAAAATTGAATTTTGGAGAAAAAACTTTGTGTGTTTATAAAGTCGTAAATCTTTGAGAAATCAAACTCGATATTTTCAAGTTTATAAGGTTGTAAATTTTCAAGAAAAAATTCAAAGTTTCAGAGATTATAAAGTCGTAGATTTTCAGGAAAAGATAAAAATTCTAATTTTTAACCATGTAAAGCCGGAACCATCAAATAATTGTCAGAAAATTATAATTCTTTGAAAATTTAGTTTTTCTTACACCTTCTGACAAATTAAATAAAAAATAAAAAAATACCAATTTTCATATGTGAGTTTTAATTTGTATCATATTTGATATGAGGCATTTTGGTGCAATTTTTTTGCTCAAAGTTTCTTATTTTTTAAACAAACTAAAACAAATAAGAACAACATTTTTAACCTATTAAACTTTGAGTTTCTTTCAAATGTTTCCCAAAGTAATTTCAAAAATTGAAATTATTTCTTTCCATATTGCATGACAACATCATAAATATTCTGTATCTACTAAACAAAAAAAAAAAACTTAATGTATTGTATATTTCTTCTCTGAATTGTTCAGTTTTCAGTGGAAATCAATGAGCAAAAGAGAATTATTAACTAGGGAGCCATGGCAACATTCAACCAGTCATCAATCATCATGATACAGCAGGTTACATATATACAAATACAAAATACATTATAAATATCTCAATTTATACTCTTAATATACTTCATTATGCCATGTTAATGTGTTCTTAAATAATAAAAGACTGTATGTTGAAATGTAATAAAATGATGATTGACAGATCTCCAAATAAATGTCCTTATATACCTGCTGTATCTATTTTTGATACACACATTTTCAACACGGTTTTTCTATAAATTAAGTAATGAAATATTTATTAATTTTTAAATTGCATCAATCCAGTAACTATTCCTCTTGAAGTTTCAGGAACAATTGGAAAGTTTTTCAAACTTGGTAAAAATATCCCTGAAAAACCTCGAGTGGGTCTCTGATCCACAGCTGACATTTTGGATGTCTCAGGTGACGTCCTTCTGGTGCATGAATTACTCACACCTGGTGGATTATCTGTGCACTGCATGTATCTGATTGTATACATCAGTTTTTTTCAGAAAGAATATATTACACTGATGATGTAGAGGTCTCAAAAACTGATGTATCAAATATGATACGCTTTGCGTTAAAGGGTTAAAGACGTAAATCTGTGAGAAATCAAACTTGAAAATTTCGAGTTTATAAAATCATACATTTACAAGAAAACTTTGAATTTTTAGATTGTTAACAATCTGCCCTTTGCCCATTTCACTGCATCATGGACCCACCTGACAGCCTTATCAAATACTTCCTAGGTGGACTCAGCAATAAGGAGATACTACTGATTTTAGTCCAGAATCATCACATTGTTAGAAGCATCTGGACTTTGGAAAGACATTACTGTATATTTGGGCCGTTCAGAAGAAAGCAGCACACTGATCTGGAGGAGGTGATTGCAGTTATCCAAGTTTTTTCTCACAAATCTACAACTTTATAATCTCACAAATTTCGATTTTTGTCTAGAAATTCATTTATTTATTATTTCTCTGGTAGTCCTAATCCTCTTCCGTAGATTTAGTACAGAAGATGATTTGGGCCACTGAAAAAAAAAATAAGGTACAGTATTTTTCATTTTATTCTGAGACTAATGTCATTAAATTCAGAATTCTGACTTTTTTTCTAAGAATTAAAAAATTTTTTTTACTGCACCTTAATCTTTTTATTCCAGTGCCTCTAATCCTCTTCGGTATATTTACAGAGCTTTTGGGCTTTTCCACTTTTGGGGAGGACAGGACAGTGGACAGAGGAGGAAACTGGGAGGGAGCAGGGGAATGACATGCAGGAAAGAAGCCGCAGGCTGGAGCTCAGGCTGCCCTTAAACAAATGCTCAGTTGGAAATATGAAGCTTTCTTCAGCAGCTTCATGATTCTAAACTTTTGATGTCAGGGCTACTTTAAAGAAAGGGTGATCAAAAATGTGATGAGGTCAGCAACAAATGTTGTTCTTTTTTTTCATAAACACTCCATCCACAACACCAGCATTAA
The DNA here is from genome assembly GCF_009762535.1 of Notolabrus celidotus. NCBI lineage: Eukaryota > Metazoa > Chordata > Actinopteri > Labriformes > Labridae > Notolabrus > Notolabrus celidotus. The sequence continues at coordinate 495,074 of NC_048287.1, read as the reverse complement.
TGTTTTTAAAGCAAACCTTAAAAGACCGACTTTTTTAGTCTCACTTTTAACTGAGATTTATTCCATCTTGCTTCATTTATATTTTATCTAGTTCAAATTTTAATCACTATTTTAAGTAGATACTGTCTTATTTTGAATTATTATACACACATAGGCCTATGTAATTTATTCAGCAAATTTTTGATTTTAATTTTTATTAAGTTATTAATCTGACAGATTAATTACAGATTATCTCAGCATTTTGATAATTCATTCTTTATTTACTTTTAGTGTAGCATCTCAATTTCTTTTTGTGGTCTTTAATCTCTTCAGTGTTTTATTTTCTTATTAATCTGTTTTATTTTGGTGAGTTTCATTTCCTGTGTTGAGTTTTAACATCTTATTTTACCTCCAGTGTTTCCTCATTAAGATATCATGACAGTGTTTCTTCAGTTCGTTCAGCAATTTCTTTTTTATTTTTCGTTAATTTATCATTATTATTATTATTATTATTATTATTATTATTATTATTATTATTATTATTATTATTATTATTATTATTAGCATTTGTGGTTGTTGTTGTCATTATTATTTTATATATTATTATTATTATTATTATTATTATTATTATTATTAGCATTTGTGGTTGTTGTTGTCATTATTATTTTATATATTATTATTATTATTATTATTATTATTATTATTATTATTGTTATTATTATTATTATTATTATTATTATTATTAGCATTTGTGGTTGTTGTTGTCATTATTATTTTATATATTATTTATATTATTATTATTATTATTATTATTATTATTATTGTTATTATTATTATTATTGTTATTATTATTATTATTGTTATTGTTATTATTATTATTATTATTGCATATATCATGATCATAATCTTACATATGGATTGTGGGGAGGGTTCGGGGTCATGGTTGGGAATGGGATGGAGGATCTCCTATTTTTGTATATTTGATTTTTTTTAAATCATTTTCATGTACAGCACTTTGTGTCACAATATCATTCAAAGCACTTTATAAATAAAGTCTGATTGATTGATTGAAGTCAGGTACAAACTAGTGGGGGAACAAATTCAGAATCCTTGTCAGAGACATCTTCTCCTGTCCTTTGTTTATTTGTTTTTTCTCTTCATTTTTACAGTCTTTATTTGTTTCATGATTTATTGAATACAGTTTTAGGTTTTAGAATCACCATCAACAAACATGAGGGCTTGAAGGATGTAAATCACAAATCATAGCAGTGATGTATTGCTGCATATTTATGGAAAAGGACCCTGCTTGTTTATTATTAAAATCAGGGCCATCAATCAAACCACGGCTGTGCCCTCCCTGAATTTGTAAAATGGTGTGATGATAGCTTCCTTGATCTGAATGTGTTAAAAACCAAGGAAATTATCATAGATTTCAGGAAATCCAGTGTCAACCCCAAAACCAGCGCTATCCATGGTGAAGAGGTACAAATAGTACAATCGTATAAGTATTTGGGCGCCCTGTTTGACTCCAATCTGAAAGTCAGTGAAAACACTGACAGCATTGTTAAGCCAGCAAACCAGAGAATCCATTTTCTGAGAAAACTCAACTCTTTCAACAGAAATATTTTATGTTCCTTTTATCAAAACTTTATTGAAAGTCTCTTAACGTATTCTTGTATATGCTGGTTTAGAAGTGTCTGAATGGCATCATCAGATTGTGCTGATGAGTCCAGCTTAAGGACCTCTGCTCCCTTTGGACGATGAGGGTGGTCCAGAAAGCAAACAGATTTTTAAACCAACCTGATCACATACTTGGCAGTGAATTTGTATTAATGCCCTCAGGTCGGCGGTATTATGTGCCGGTGCAGAAAACAAACCGCTATGCAAATTATTTTATTCCTCCTGCCATAAGGCTGCTAAATGCACAAAAAGCAGAATAAACCAAGAATCACTCCACATCCCGCTCTGCTGTACGGTCACTAGTTGGGGTTGATGTCACAATGTATTATTTATTTCCTTTACTGTATATTTTGTACTAAGTATGAACAGGTTGACTGTAAAACTGAATTGTCCTTCTAGGCCTAAGAAAGTATTCTGGTTCTGAATCTGAAAATTCCTCAGAAATAATAACTGATTATATTTTTTAAAAACTCTTGTTTGTACACAATACCTGCAAAAGACAAACCTCCAAGTGAACAGATGAATGCTGAGCATCTGTATACTCATCCTGATTGATTTCATGATGTCAAAGCCTTTCTTATTTTCTACTTCTGGAAGTGTAAATAAGTTCAGCTCTCAAAGAAAGCCCTCTCAGTCACAAAGACACAGAGATAAGACATACACAGACTGAAGGCACACGCTGAAGGAGACTAAAAACAGAGACACTCTTCTGAGTGATCTTAAATCCAGAGAACCCACAGTCCTGTATGTGTTTCATTAATGGTTTATCCAGTTTTAAGACATGTATGAGTAACTCTGGCCTCGCACTGTGCTGAGCCTCAACACATCAAACCTCCCTCACGTCCCCGTCCTTTAGGACAGTTGCACGAGTGTGGGAAAATGTCTTCATCATTTATTTCTTTGAATTCTTTCCTTGTTTTTTTTTCCTTGCAACAATGTTTTGATACAATTTATCTTTGTGAGATGTATTTGCTTGTTCAGAAGATCTAAAACATGTTAATCGGAAAAGCAGGAAATCAGCAGGAAATCAGCAGGAATGCAGAGCGGCTGCCGTCACATCAAAGACTGAACAGCTCCATCATGCAGGACAGCCCAGTGTGTTTGCATACAGGACACTCAGCAAAGTGCATGCATATATGATGTGTTGTAATAGAGCTCTTAATAGGACCTGTCAGTCATCTGCGTGCATGCATGTAGAATAGGTGCACTGGAGCCATGCATGTCCTTCATAGCCATGCACTTTCTGCGTTGTTGCTACCAATCCAAATCCAAATGCAGGGTGTGAAATTGTATTCCTTATCCCACAGCTGATAAGAATAGCTTCTGTAAGCAGCTGGTGAAAGATAAACGACTATGACTGTGTACAAGTGTCTCTGTGTGCTTGTGTGGTGCACCCAAATATGTGCAACCACATTTGTTGTGTATTGAGTAACTGAACTTTGTTTAATAAGCACTTAGTGTTTACAAACATGCTCTGATAATCAAGACAAGTATTATTTTACATTTATGAGATGTAGTCCTGTGTGAATATTGATAAGTCAAAGAGAGAAACAGTAAAGGGAACCTTTGTCACTGTAGTCGCGCACCCCAGTTGCCTACTGTGGACGGACGTCACGCCCCCCTCAGACGGAATCTGAAGAAAGATACGAGTGCTTCTGTTCTTCTTGCTCTGAGACTTTGCTTTTATTCTACAGGTTAGCTTTAAGCTTTGTGTTACTTCTGTGAGTGACAGGTTGTAACGTTTGTATGAATGTGATAACTCTAGAGTTAAGTTTAAGTGAACCGCGGTAAGCTAACGGCCGCTAGTTTATAAAGCACTGAATGGTTTAGGCCCAAAATACATTGCTGATCTGCTACTACTTTATGAACCACCTCGACCTCTGAGGTCATCAGGTACTGGTCTGCTTTCAGTCCCAAGAGTCAGAACGAAACATGGTGAAGCAGCGTTTAGTCATTATGCACCACATATCTGGAACAAGCTCCCTGAAAGCTGTAGGTCTGCTCAAACTCTCACCTCTTTTAAATCAAAGATTAAGACTTTTTTATTTACCTCTGCCTTCCTATCTTAGATTATTTTAACCCACTTTAAATTAAAATTTTAATGTAATTTTTAATATATTTCTAATTTTCCTTTTCTTTTCTGTTTTATCATATTTGTCATTTTAATTATGTTCTTTTATGCTTGTCTGAATGTCTCCAATGCTTTTAATGTGTTAATGTAAAGCACATTGAGTTGCCCTCGTGTATGAAATGCGCTATACAAATAAAGCTGCCTTGCCTTGCCTTGCCTTGCTAAGCTAACAGCGTTGCGCCGGAAGTTATCGCGAGAGTTCGCCAGCTCACGCTAAATACTGTATAATCTCACAGTACTATGTGTGTTAATTTGTTTACACTTAGTAATGTGCTCCTGTTTATTTTGCAAGGCTCCTGATGTGACTTAATGTGTTTGATGATTACAGAATATATATTTGTTTGATGTATTTGGTTAAGACAGTCATGTTAAGCTAATTAATTCACAGTCTAGTTGCAATGTCCATATATGATTAAGTTACAGCACTTATATAAGAGTATGGATGAGTAATCCTGAGTTTTTGCACTATGTTCATTGAAGTCAATGAAAGATTAAAGGTGCCATATGTGATTTGTAAGTCGAGTTTGTAAGTCCCCTTAAAAGTGTTTTAGGCAACAGTTTTGAGTATTTAAACATGCTTATTGTGACAAAGGGAACTTATTTCGGTTTTTTTTAGAGTTTATATTCACAGGACAAGGAAATGCACTGAATGTGAAATGTAAATAGGTTTAAGAAATTAAAAGACAGAATCTGGAGAAAGATACGAGTGCTTCTGTTCTTCTTGCTCTGAGACTTCGTTTTATTCTACAGATCCGTTCTTTTTGTTATTGTTGTCACCGTGCCCGGGACCTGTAACAAACTGTATTAAGCTTCAAATGTGTTGGAGCACTGGTGGCCTAGCGGTCTAAGTGCCCCACCTACGGAGGCCACAGTCCTCGTTGTAGGGGTCGCCAGTTCGATTCCCGGCCATATCTCTGAGCAGCTTCCCCAAACTCTGTGACTCTACCTGTTTGTATGGGATCAGGAATAAACAGGAGCTCACTGTGAGGACAGAGAGGGAGGAGGATTATCTGCTGAGTTGTGAAAAACTTTGTCTGTCACTTTAATCATGCTATTGGTTTCAGTAGGAAGTTAGCTCCGCCCCCTTTAGCATAACCGGCTTCCCCATGCAACGTCCCCGAGCTCAACCTTGTTTGATAACAACAGACTGGTGTCGTGTGGGAACCCCCTCCCCCCCTCCCTCTCTTGAAAATTTACATCTAGGGCACTCGTGCACGCGTGATTTTGACACGTGAATAGAGTGAGTCAACAACACAATTGTTTGCATCTGGTGTGACCAGGACATTAGTTATATTCAACTTGAAAAGGTCCGATTCTCACTTCCTGGGTCAAAAAGTTATTTTGACAAGACCAGAGGCCCTTCATCAAATACTAAACAAAACAACTGTCCACCCAGATGAAGCTTAGTTGCCCCCCTCCCCTTCTCTCTTTCTCTTTCTCTACCCCTCTTACTTCTATCTACCTTTAATGCCTTAATGTTTATCTAAACTTTTAGTTATTGATTTTGGTTTGTCTGTTTGTGCTATTTGGTGGTGGGCTCGTTCATCACTGGGGCCGAGGTTGCGGAGGCAGTCAAGCAGCTCCAAAGCGGCAGGGCCCCGGGGGTGGATGAGAGGTTCTGGATGTTGAAGGGCTGTCCTGGTTGACACCCCTCTGCAACGTTGCATGGACATCGGGGACGGTGCCTCTGGAGTGGCAGACGGATGTGGTGGTCCCCCTTTTCAAGAAGGGGTACCAGAGGGTGTGTTCCAACTATAGGGAGATCACACTCCTCAGCCTCCCTGGAAAAGTCTACTCTAGGGTGCTGGAGAGGAGAGTCCGGCTGTTGGTTGAACCTTGGATACAGGAGGAACAATGCGTTTTTCGTCCTGGCCGTGGAACACTGGACCAGCTCTACACCCTTGGGAGGGTGCTGGAGGGGGCATGGGAGTTTGCCCAACCAGTCCACATGTGCTTTGTGGACCTGGAGAAGGCTTATGACCGTGTCCCCCGAGGTATCCTTTGGGGGGTGCTTCGAGTATGCGGTGGATGGCCTGTTGCTACGGGCCATTCAGTCTCTGTATTGTCAGAGCCAGAGTTGGGTTCACATTGCCAGCAGTAAGTCAAATTTGTTCCTGGTGGGGGTTGGACTCCGCCAGGGCTGCCCTTTGTCACCGGTTCTGTTCATAACTTTTATGGACAGAATTTCTAGGCGCAGCCAAGTGATGGAGGGTGTCCGGTTCGGTGGCCTTGGGATTCCGTCTCTGCTCTTTGCAGATGATGTGGTCCTATTGGCTTCATCAAACAGTGACCTCCAGCTCGCACTGGGATGGTTTGCAGCTGAGTGTGAAGCAGCTGGGATGGGGATCAGCACCTCCAAGTCTGAGGCCATGGTGCTCAGTCGGAAAAGGGTGGCTTGCCATCCGGGAGAGGCTCAAAGTAGAGCCGCTGCTACTCCGGATCGAGAGGAGCCAGATGAGGTGGTTCGAGCATCTGGTTAGGATGCCTCCCGGACGTCTCCCTGGTGAGGTGTTTCAGGCATGTCCGACTGGGAGGAGGCCACGGGGAAGACCCAGGACACGCTGGCGAGACTATGTCTCTCAGCTGGCCTGGGAGCGCCTCGGTATCCTCCCAGAAGAGCTGGTGGAAGTGGCCGGGGAGAGGAGTGTCTGGGCTTCCCTGCTGAGGCTGCTGCCCCCGCGACCCGGACCCGGATAAGCGGAAGAAGATGGATGGATGGATGGATGCTTGTGCTTTTGATTGTCCATTGTATCTCTATTTATTATTTGTTTATAACTTGTATCTTTTGTATTATTTAGCTAAGGGTGGTTGTTTTTGTTTTTATCTTCTGCAAGTAATGTGAGGTTTGGGTGGGAGGGGCTTAGGGTTCTGGTCATGAAAAGCCAGTAAAGTTGTTGTATTTAAGTACTGCCACTGGTGCACACACTCTTTGTATCTCCTTTTTTTACACTGGTAATGCCTATATGCACTTTAATTACAAAATCAATAAAAATAATTGTGAAGAAGAGTTTCAAATGTGAAACAACGATCAAGTTCATGTTTCTTTCATGAAGCCCCGTCCTCAGCCGACACGGCATGGATGATGCTCAACAAACATCCATGTCTATGACTTCAGAGAGGCCATGTTTTCCTTTAGCTCAGTAAGAAAGGTCAGAGTTCAGGGGCCTGTTTGGATGTCCGGGGCCCCTCATGCAGAGAGCCACCGAAGAGATCTAACAGTGTAGCATCAGAGGAGATCGTGTGGCTTTGGTGGCTCCACTCAGACCTGTTTGTGTTTCAGGCCTCTCGGATTATTCTTACATCCCAGAGGATTTAATCTTGAACTCATCCGGGCCTGGAGTTCTGAGGATCTGAAAACATCTGAGGGGCTAAACAGGAAGTGGTCTCGGAGGGAAACATCATCACAGGGTGGGAAATGTCTCTGGGAAGGGTCCTGACAGTCAGCTGTCAATACACGTTATTGTTTCTCAGCTGAGCTTACATCAGCCTTGGTATTTAAAAGCATTTGGATCATGTTATTAAATCAGTTTCTGGAACTCAACTCTTCCAAAAGTCATGTTTTAAAGCTGCAAGAAGAAAAGTTCAGCCATTGATCATTTCCTCTGTGTATTAATCAGCAGTGAGTGAGGCTGAAATGGAAGAACTAAACGTATTCCTCATGGATTGAAGACATTTCCAGACCAAGACGATGACCAAGTCTGCAAACAGTCAGACTTCTAAACCAACAGTGGTTTCTTTTATAGCCTTCCCTGTTCTGCTTCCAGAGCGGCTCCAACTCTTTGCTGGTCTAGAACCACGAACCGCTTACGTCAGGGGCAAGGGGCGGGGTTGCCATGATCAAACACACAAACCCAACGTGTTTCCTCCATTGTCCTTTGGAAATACAACCTGGTTCATGTTGGTCGAAAAGAGGTAACAGTCTAACTTTTATAGTGATGCTCAGAGTAAAACACTTTCATATTTCAGTATCTATAAAAGCTTACTGTGATGGTTGATGGTGTTGATGAGTCGGATCCCTACGTGTGCGTGGTTGTAGGTCACCAAAACGATGTCAAACAGTTCTTCACTTTGTGGGTACAGCTCCCGCAGACGAGTGTTTACGGCCTCCAGAGCCTGTCAGGACACAGCAGCAGTCAGGTTTGTAAGAGAGTCAGTGTTGAGCATTACAAGTCAAGTTGGTACTTTATTAAATATGCCTCATAATCTGTCTGACTTTCACCTTTACGAAGGGGAACGCAGGCCCAGGGGCGAAAGGTTCGTTCTCATGTTCGATCTGGTATCTCAGATACTCCTCCACTCCTTTCTGCTCAAACACCTTCTGCTCCCGGTCGGTCCGGAACAAGACTCGAGTGGAGACAGCGATAGTCACTGCGTTCTCTGGTTTTGGCTGAGGAGAGTCAACAGAGGAAACGGTAAAATGCAGAGAAATAAGGAAAAGAAGATGATCAAGCAGTGATGATGGCTCGACAACACAGGAGGAGACGAGGTGAGAGGTATCACAGGAATGCATGAGCCTTGTTTTAACTGTAGTGCACAGAGAACCATCAAAGCAAAGTCTGCTAAAAATACTCTGAATATTTCCTTTCATGCTTCTTCAAGTGCAGCTATTACTCTTTAACAAGTGACTCCAAGGGCAACTTCATAAAACTTTATGACGACATCTACGTCACAACACATGCTGAGTTACATGCAGGAGTGTGGTACTTTCTACATGTTGTCATGCCTGTTTACTATTTTCATCCCTTCGTGTTGGACACACAACAAAAAGTAGGAATCAAGATATGTTGTTAGAGGAATGATGTAATCTGTAATCACTTCCACTGCAACCTTTGTACCACTAATGCTTAATTCACGACAGCACGGCTCCAACCACAAAGGGCCAAACCAACACTACTGAGGAGGATTATTCATCAGTTATTACCCAGAGTTCTTACTGGGTTAAATACTTGATTCTGATTGGTCAAACCCCCATAATGACAGTTATTAATTCTGGATAGTAAAGTAAACAAAGGGGATGACCTCGTCACACAAATCCATCCACAGAAAGCAGTAACAGCTAATTTACCCCTCTAGAACACTACGCTCCCAACATGCAGGCCTACTGGTCATACCTAAAGTCTCTGAAAGTAGTATGGGAGGTAGAACCTTCAGTTATTAGGCCCCTCTCCTTTGGAATCATCTACCAGTCAGGGTCCGGGAGGCAGACACCCTCTCTACTTTGAAGAGTAGGCTTCAAACTTTCCTTTTTGATAAAGCTTATAGTTAGAGCTGGATCAGGCTTGGACCAGCTCTTAGTTATGCTGCTATAGGCTTAGACTGACACACTGGGATCCTATCTCACTCCCTGCCCCAAACCCCCTCATCACTTACTTTACCTCTCCCTGTCCCATTAAAGTTACTAACCATAGACCTTTCTGGAGTCCCTGAGCTCCCTTGTCTCGTAGGTTCCTCTGAGCTGCAGTAGACGTACTCCTGCTGTGGACGTTCCAGACTCCAGCTGATACGGACGAGCTGGACTCCATCGGCAACAGCTTCTACTACTCGTCTCATCACTATCACCGCTCCCCCTCTCTCTTATTCTCCTCTATCCTTCTTTCCACCCAGAGGAAAATGTTACTGCTCAAGGCTTTCTCTTCTAAGTCTCTGGAGACAAAATTGAGATTCTCACTTCAGCCTCATTCAAGTTTCAAATTGTTCTCATTCGTTTCTCATTAGTTTCTCCTAAAATTCACTAGGAGAAATAGTTGAGACCATGACATGAGTCTTATTTGAGACTTAAATGAGAGATCTCATTAAATCTCATTTTTTAAAACATATTTTTTGCCTTTATTTGACAGGACAGCTGAAGAGAGACAGGAAATGTGGGGAGTAGTGAGCGGGGGAAGACATGCAGAAGATGGTCAACCGGCCGGGAATCGAACCGGTGACCCCTGCGACAAGGACTGTAGCCTCTGTCTGTGGGGCGCTTAGACCGCTAGGCCACCAGCGCTCCATAGAATCCACCTCTTTAATTGTAATAATCTGGCTAAATCTGGTCAGCCCTTTTGCGGCTCATATTTTAAATAAATGGTCGGTCATACCTGTTGTATGAAATCTCTATCTTTTGCAATTTCTCTCAAATCCACTAAATCTTTGTGAAGTTGTTTTGTTCCAAACAGACTTGTAAAGGAATGGCCATAGTGTGAAGTTAAAGAAGAGATCATTTCACATCTTAATAGCTGATCTTGCAAGTGGTTCAAATGTTTTAATGAGAATTGTAAGTTTGTGGACAATTACATTGAAATCTTAATTTTTCAGGGCACTATAAATGTTCATGAAAAGATGAGCTCAGGCTCTTTCTTTGCTCCATCTGAGCTCAGCTTGAGACACAAAAACTGAGTCTGACAAAAACAAATGGATGAGGTTAGATTGAGACATTTGAGAGAGCTCCCTGATTTCTCTACCTGAGCTCAAAAGGAGTCACAACACTTGAGAAATACCTGAGAATCATTTCAGACTCAGACCAGATCTCCTTTTGAACTGAAAGGGAGACTAAGCTGAGACTGTCTGCAACTTTTTTCTGGAGGCAAGAATGAGAAACAGGAGACATTAGCTATAGTCTCACTTTGCTTTCAAACAGATCTCATTGTTGTCTAGGAGACATAAATGAAACACTTTTGAGATCTCCTCTCTGAATTTATTTTCCTATGGGCAGACCCAACTTGGTCGAGGCAGATGGCTGTCTAACATGAGTCTGGTTCTGCTCGAGGTTTCTGCCTGTTAAAGGAAGTTTGTCCTCTCCGTTGTAACTAGTTAAATACTGTGAGGTGCAATGCTCATGGTGGATTAATGGGGGATCAGACTGAGTCTTATCCTGTCTTGGTGTTGGGTCTCTGTTCATAATTTGACATAGAGTGGTCTAGACCTCCTATGTTTTAAAAGAGTCTTGAGATAACGTTTGTTGTGATATGGCGCTATACAAATAAAGATTGATTGATTGATTTGCATCACTTAAAGCTGGGGTTGGTAGTCTCGGAAAACTAGCATGAATTTGAATGTAGCATTTCCTCATGACTCCGTCTAAACCCCTCCCCTCCTCCCTAGGAGCTCCTCCAAAACTAAATCTGACTACCAACCCCAGCTTTAAAGGGATATTTCAGTTTTTTTGAAGTGGGTTCGTATGAGTTACATTACACTATTGCTCCTGCTCACCACCGGCACGCATTAGGTTATCCCTAAAAAAAGACATAAAACCAATGGCAAGACATTTATATAAAAATAAAATAAAAATAATGAGTTTTGCTTTTAAAATGTTGACACATTTCAGATTTTTCAATATTTCACTCCTTTAAAAGTGTGGGAAGTGTTTCAGGCGACCTTTTTCAAGCTCTGGTTTATTTACTGGCCTGTAAATACTGAGTGAGGAGACGACATGAGCTCAGACTGCTCATATGATCAGTACTAGATAGCACACTGGCTTATGTTGTGCTCATATTGCCTAGCGTGTGTGTGTGTGTGTGTGTGTGTGTGTGTGTGTGTGTGTGTGTGTGTGTGTGTGTGTGTGTGTGTGTGCATGTGTGTGAAGGGGGAGGAGACATTCCTGTGGGGGCAGCCAGCTTTGGTGACCACAGCAGGCGGCTGAACTCAGGTGATGCCTGAGTGTTTGAGGGTGGTGGGGGGCTGTGAATCTGTGTAAGAAGGTTGTACCAGGTCACAGGACTTGGTCCTAAAGTGGGGCTCAATATGTAGTACAGTGTCACACGCATAGCTGCTGCTAGATTATAAATGTTGCCTTTATTTTTAAAATGCATTTATTTTACAACATTTGAATAAATCTATTTGAGTATCATTTTTATTTAAAACATTATGCAATGTAAAATATAATGCCAATGATTGCATGCTTCTCACCCAAAATATGTCCACATCCACTTTGGGTATTATGCGTGAGACGTAATCTGCATGCATGCACTTATTCCTCTGTGCTGGTCAATAGGCCACAAGCACACAGGGCCAGTGAGCCAGTGTTCCTGTGTTTAGCCTTACTCCATTACAACAACACTGCCTGCTGACATATCACCTACTTACCTTTAGAGACACACACAAACACACTTCAGAGACACACACAAACACACATCAATGCACACTCTTACTTGCAGGTCAATCTCAAGTTTCCCCTGCTGTATACACTTAAACTGCAATGTATTACACACACACACACACACACACACACACACACACACACATGCATTAAGTAAATACAGCGTGTGTATTCTCATCTTCATGCTTTCTTGTGTGTTTAAAATACACAGATAGAAGACGAATGACACCAAATGCTTGACAGGCAGAGACACACATCCCCTTCAGTTTGTCAGTGTCCACAAACACACAGGTAAAGGTGGTGTTTGTACCACACACTGATTAGAAGAGAAGCTCGCAGTTATTCTCACACACCAGAATGAATCTTTTCTTCTTAAAAAACAGCCAATTCATGAGAGTCAAACTGCAGAAAGGAAGCTGCTCTGTGTTTGAACAAAGTACATTTCCCTCCTTCTGTTACTCCTGTGCAGGTTTGATCTCTGGATCCTTTATGTTTACCATCATCAGATGACCTACACATGCTTTCTGTTGGAAAACCAACACTGATGTGGACGGGTCCAATCCGAGACACACACATCTCGGTTAAATTCAACAGCTCGACCAGGGACTGGATGTCCTTGATCACCTCTTTCGGATTCTTGGGGCAACCAGTCCACTTTGATGACAGCTATAAAATGCATGGCTCCTCTCACTGCCAGGATCTCTCAGTTGAACGCCAACAAATGGCGTTCATCATCAGCCGTTGGGTGCTCGTCCCTCTGCATCCAGTTAGTCTCAAAAAAAAAAAGATAACAAGATTTGTGAAGTCTGTCATGAATTCAGAATATAAAGCATTCCAACTCCTGAAGGGCTCGATTTTTAAGAGTTTGCATTGAATAAATCTAATCAAGACTACAGGAGTATCTCAATACCCACAGTGTAATGGCCAAATTCCACCAGATCCGTGTCCGGTCCATCTCTGATCTGTCACAGCACCAGATCTGATAGGTTTCTATTCTAGTCAATGTGTTAACTTCCACTGGATCCACTCCGTTGCGTTCCGACTGCTTCTCTGATCCAGCAGGTTGGAGTCCTCCGGATCAGATACACAAGACTTCTATTTTTACCGGATGCCGGAGCACGACGCATCAATCTCAACAGAGCAGATGGAGCGGGACAGGAAGTCAGGTTTCACCAAAACAAAATGAAAACATCCTGTTAATTTTCAAAATAAAGCACTCTGTGTTATCACCAGATCGTATTTCACTTAACTACAACAACAAACCAAAGTCATGATGAGTGGAGCAAGGCCTGGAGTCAACAGGTCAGAGGTTTACAGAGGACCAGAAAGACAACATGGATGAGGAGAGGAGGAGGAGAATCCTTGATTCAGTGATTACTGCAGGAAAACCTCGGTCACATGACTCCAGCTGTCCGGAGGTCCTGATCCGTGCAGCGTTCCGAAAACACAACCGGTGGGTGTTGACGAGCGAGAGAGCACGGATGCAAATCATTCATGAAAACCTTTACCTTCATGAATCTGCAAATATGCAGTTTACATTATTGCACCTTCAAAAACTGAAAAATGAAATGCTATTGAATAAAACTACGCATGGGCTCTCTCAAAATGGAGGAGAAATGTCACACAACAACACACAGACACACACACACACTATGGAAGTTGACACTTTTCTCCCACCAACCAACACAAACAGTCAGCTGCTGCAGTGACAACATCCAGACAGACATTTGAAACTCTTCAAAAACTTGTGTTTGTATACAGTTCTCTCTACTTTCAGCGCTGGGACATTTGAACTATTAGGTGTTTTTTGACCAAAGGAACTTTACCCCTGAACTATGAGCGTTTCGACCGGTGGACCCAGGGTCTAAATTTAGTTCAGGGGTAGATAATCTCCACCCCAAAAAGCCCCTGTTAGGGGGGTAGTACTTTTCAAAGGTCCCGGGACTTTCGGGGGGCAGGGCCTGTAATGCTGAACGTGTCTGATTGGTAGATTAACCACAGTGTTTTTATTCCTCCCTCCGTCCACAATAACATCATTAGTTTTATTTGTTCTATCTTTTTTGTATGTGTGTGTACTTTTCAAAAGAAGAAGCTGTGATTCTCTTGATTTAGCAGCTTGTAACAGTAGTCTTCTCTCAGCCCACCGTGAATGCGTCTCTCCCGGTGTTCCGGTTATAAAAGTGACCCTGTAAACTGGAGACCTTCAGCTGAACGTGTCAGTGTTTGTGGAGTTTACACAGCTGTTGAAGCACAGAGGGAGTTCCTGGGAATGCAAACTAGTTTAGTTTTTATTAAGATTTCAAAATATCCTCATCAGATATTTAATGATCGTCTAAAGACGTTTATGAGGGATGCATCTGGCTGAATGTCTCCAGTTAACAGGGTCGCTGTTTAAACCAAAACACCGGCCGATCTCTCCCACGGCTTTTTGAGTTCAAAAGGATTTTAAAGGCGTGTTGAAACGTCTTTGCTACTTGTGCTTATCTCCTCTCACGTGTTGATTCAGTGAATCCATCTGTGATGAAATATAGCACCATCTAAAACAGACCAGCTGAGTCTCTTCATGCTAACAGGCTAACTGTTGTGTTGCTCATAATGATACCTGCCTGTCCGTCTGCTTCTATGGTGTCATCTGTGATGAATGGCATTCCTCTTTGTTTTACTGCCCTCTACTGGTCTGGTGGTGTAGTGCGTTTAAAAAAATGTTCTCCATACGTCACTGACCTGATTTGCACAATCTACCCGGGACTTCAGCCCGCGGTCCAAACGCAGACAACAATGGGGGCACAGGAATCTTTTAGTTCAGGGTAAAGTAGTCCTGGGGGCTAGAAGACCCTGGAACTCTTGGTCAAAATGCACCTATTGATTTTATTTACTGGTTTATTTCCATCCAACAGTAGAGAATCTGTCAACTGATTTACAAACACAAAAACCACAGCAGCATTAGTTCACACATCAAAGAGCTGTCTGTGGCGGTCTAATGATTCGAAAACAGCATGTTGGTTCTTTAGCCGGACTAGCAGCTACAATGTGAACCAACATGACAGCACACGAGACGATGCATGGTGCATCAGGCCAGGTTGCTGGTTAGTGGAGTGGGGTCATGCAGGTACAACACAGGCTGCACAGTGGAGGTTAAAGAAGGTGAAAGGGCAGTGGTGATGGTCATTCAGGAGCAGCAGGCACAGCCTTTGACCTCACATCATGATAGGACATACTTACGAAGAACACGCCCCCTTCCACCTTCCGGGATCGTCTTCCTGTCACCTTAGCACAATGACAGTTTGTTTGTGATCATGATCAGAAATCAGCAGTTTACAAGGGGGACTTCATTGACAAAGAATAACACAAACACAGCCCTTTACACAACAGCTTGTTTTCCTTGTAAAGAATCCGACAGTAAAGTTTGGCATGGTTAGAAAACAATGACTCAATGTTCCATGGGAACATGGGGCCCTTTTCAGATGCTGCTCAGAGACGGCTTTGTATATCCGAGACCTTTAGGGAAGCTTACCCATTAGAGTAAGTTTACACTATGAATAAAATGTCACACTGTCTGCAAATGATCCCAGAGCAAGAGTCCAGTTCTGCTGTGATACGATACGAGCAGTGTTTACAGCGTGCCCTCTTACAGGGAACGCATCCATCACAAGGGACCCACAGTGACTAAGATCTCCTCCTATTGATCTAGTTGATGAATGGCAGGTCGATAGAGTCAAACCTGCTGGGAATTTGGAGCTGAATAAACACCTATATTTATTTTTTGTTACACCTCAATACAACAGTTTTAATTCCGTCCTCCAACCCTCCGTAATAATCCAGTCAGAGATCTGGAAGATCAGCAGGACTGGTATCTGGGCGTGACCCAGATCTGTGAGTAATCTGTTGGTCACCTCTCTGAGCCTGTAAGACCCTCTCCATCGAGTATGGGAGGGGTTACCTGGCATGCAACATTTAGAGAAAGAGAGAGTGAGAGGGACTGGGGTTAAGCAGAAGTGTGTGTGTGTGTCTGTGCGTGTGTGTGTGTGTGTGTGGTGGGCTATTCTTAGATAAGTAAAAGGCCAGTGATGATGTAGTGTTTCCACACCTTGGCAGATGTAGTGACACAGGATTGTGACTGACCACTACGCAGAAGCAATATTGATTTCCTGGTTCTGCTGACATCAGAGCAGTAATGCTTTTTTTTCAAGAGCTAAGACCTAACCATTCTGTATGACTGAAGTGTTATCAAATCCCTGAAAACAAGAAATGAAGATACTCTGACATAGTTTTGTTAATCTAACAAAAACAACAGTTTCAACCAGTCCCTGACATGACACCTGTTGATTTTATCAGCTAGCTTGCAAGCTTATTTAGCTAATTCTCACTTTACGTAAACTAAGGTCGTTCTATATGGGGCCCCGTTTTTTTTTAAGTTGGTCACACTGAAAATAACTAAAATTCTCCACATTTAGCTCAGAAATTTCATAAAAAGAGTGAGTTTTTAAAAGTTACTTTTTATCACATTTAGAGGATATTTGTGATCTACTTCACATTTCATTTTGTTATGAAAAATATATTAAAGGCACTGTGAGTTTTTAACTGGCTGAGAAACAGACTGAAACTGATACTGATGCCTCTTTATGACCCTCAAAAGCAAACAAGACCATCTACAACAACACTGATACTTTCTCTGTTGTCATTTTAATGTCCAAAACTGCTCTGAGGGGGTAGGTGTCAGAACAGATGATTGACATCTCCCTTTAGAAACACCCTTTTTTGGCTGTTTTCATTGCAAATAATCACATTGTAAGATATGTCTAAATGTTAAAAGACAACAGGATGAGGTTATTGTCTGAAGACACTTATTTTGCATGTACAGGATAAGAGATAAGAGGTATCTCTTTGTGCACAAGGGGGCGTCAGAATCGATACAAGCTAAAAGTTCCTCACAGCAGCTTTAAGTTAAAATCACTGTGAAATTCAAAGGCTAAATATAAATATAAATGTTACATATAGATGTTCAACGTTGAATCTAAATGTTAAATATAAATCTAAATGTTAAATATAAATATAGATGTTCAACGTTGAATCTAAATGTTGAATATAAATATAAATGTTAAATATAAATATAAATGTTCAACGTTGAATCTAAATGTTAAATATGAATCTAAATGTTAAATATAAATATAGATGTTCAACGTTGAATCTAAATGTTGAATATAAATATAAATGTTAAATATAAATATAAATGTTCAACGTTGAATCTAAATGTTAAATATAAATATAAATGTTCAACGTTGAATCTAAATGTTAAATATAAATATAAATGTTCAACGTTGAATCTAAATGTTAAATATAAATATAAATGTTCAACGTTGAATCTAAATGTTACATCTAAATGTCAAATATAAATCCAAATGTTAAATATAAATGTTAATTGTTAAATATAGATGTTAAATGTTTCTCTGCGATCCTAAATATTTAGCTAATATTCAAATTCACACTGCTGGCTGGTGGAAATACCAAAATAAAAGCTTCATAAAGTGATACAGACTTAGCAATAGCAACTCAGCTTGTCTGCAGCATAGACTGGGTCAGTTCTGTCTCTGAGCGTTGTGAAATCTCTTTATAATCCAAAACTGCCTTTAAAACATTTTTACAGCGGGCAGTCCAGCTATAACCCGTAGGAGTTAGTACTGACAGACTACGGTTAGGATATCTGTATCACTTTATCATGCTTTTATTTTGGTACTAATTACACCCCATACAAATTCCTACTGCCGCCTAGCAGAAGTTCCAAAATAAAAGCAGCATAAAGCGACAGACACACTTTATATATGTGTATATATTATCTGTCCTTGATGATATCAATCAATCAATCAGATTTGATTTATAAAGCACTTTTCATACAATGGCATTGTAACACAAAGTGCTGTACATATAGAAACAGATTGTTATATTGATTCCTTTAATTAAGCAGGGCTCATTCATAGAAACCTGTCAGTATGTAAATACATCTGAGGTCAAAGTCAGATACTGAGACACTTTAGGGTAAATGTTCTGCTGTAATTTAACGTGCTGTTGGGGATTTTTTACTGATAGATATAAAGCAGCATGTTGACATGTTCATTTCTGATTATATCTGATCAGTAATGAATATATGGCGATCCGCTCAGATGAATGGGGGACCTATAATCTACCTCTTATCAGTTAGATCCAATATCTCTAAATATAATCACATGCCATCTGCAGTATACTCTAATAAGTGGAAGTATGGTATTTGTACAAGTGAGCAGGGTTAAATCCCCCGGAGTAAAGCATGGATCCGTGTCGTCCATTAGTCCAGGGTCACACATTATCGTAATGTAGAGCAGCAATATTGGGATTGGAAGTTTAGCAGGATGGATGTTTACAGTCTAAAAATACACCACAGTGGCCACACTAATCCTCCCTCACAATGATTACTCAGCTTTTAGCCACTTTTAGCTTGGGTACATTGAACAACACAGAGATGTGTTTCTTTCTAAAAGTAAAAACAGATCCACACTTTAATCATATATATGCATCTTTGGCTGCACTTTTAGTTTGTCCCACAGTTTTACCCCTTTTTTTAATGTCCTATGTGCATGTTGAAAGACTACATTTATATTTTGACAGAGCTATGTCATATTTTGTTGTTTTGTTTTTTTTACTTTGCAATCTCTAAAATATGTGTCACCACCTCGTGCTCCTGGTCATACCCAGTGCTTCAAGCTGTAGGGTGTGAATGGGGTCGCAAAGCAGGGGAGAGAAGCAACAGGGCAGAAGAGAGGAGAGATGGACGGAGGGGGTTTTGAAAAGCAGTTTTTGGTGCAGTTAACATTTTAACTGGAGGACTGTGCAAATAGAATAAAAAACGGAGTCCTCTAAAACGTGACACAGTGACAGATGGACTACACGAACTAGCACTCATGAAAGGTCAGTCTCACTTACTGGTTTTGGCTTGGTCGTGAGGCCCAAGTTGTCCTGATCGAACTCTTCTTTCTCTTCCCATGATCCTCTGCTGTCCCCATTGGATGAAGGGGCAACTTTGAGTTCCTTGGCCTGTCCACTCAACACCTGCACAGGGTCCAGACTCATCTTCACCATAGAGAATCCCTCTCTCTGTGCTTCCAAAAGTCCCTATGAACCCCGGCTCACTTTTCTACCCTTGAAAAGATGCAGTTCTTGTCTTCATTAAAATCAAACGAAAGAAAACGTCCTGCTGCCCCGGTAGCATTTATCGAGCTACTCCTAACAAGTGCATTGATAACAGGCTACTACAGTAGATTGCTGGGCTTGCACCTGCTGGTGAAAGCAGGCCAAGTGTGAAGAGCAAAAGTGCTCCCTCTTCCGTCTCCTGTTCACTTGTCTGTATCCTTTTTATCTCAAGAGGATTATTGCTCCCTGCATCCAATTTTAGAGGACAAGACGCTCCCTAACTCACAACCATTCTCCTACACACAGCTTCTGTTGTGCATGCATACACAAATACACAGACACACACACTGACACATATACAGTCTGTCCTTTGTAAGTGTGTTGCAGGCTGAGCAGTGGTCCATCTGCTGCTCTCCCTGTGACTCTCCCTTTTCCACACTCAGTGCCCCCCACCCTCCCCCCTGTCTCATTCAATCACACTCTCTGCTCTCTGGCTTTATTCGTTCCCCTCTGTCCTCCTGCTGACCAATCACAGACCTGCTTCCTTATTCAGGGTGGCTCCGCCCCCCTGCTGTTCCTTGTTGACTGTGCAGTTTGTCCAAGAGGCTCATGGGACATTCAAACGCACACACAGAGTGCACAGCAAAAATAGCTATCATGATGAGCCTTCCTTTAATCTGGAAACAAATCTCTCTGCCTCATGAAGACACCAGAAAGAAATGTTTAAGAAACAGGATTTAAAGATTTAAAAGGCAGGAGTCTCTTCAAAAGCCTGGCATTTCCTATTATACCTTTAACATTTTTACAATGCTATGATTCATTTCATCCAGCTTACCTTCTTTATTTTTATTCAAACTCGAAAATCATTGAGAACGAAGCCCTCATTTACAATGACGTGGAGCATTAAAGAAATGTTGAAATGCATGACAAGCAAATAAAAGATAAAACCTTAAAATAATGATGATCAATTAAAAAGTCATTTTAAAACCATTGAAAAGTAATGGTAACACAGTCAGTTAAAACAGTTGCAATCAGAGGTTCAAAAGTTTAAAACTAATGATTTAAAATGACTCAAAGAAACAAGTGCATTCATTTTTAAAGAGCTTTGATGTGAGTTCTATGCAGATGGTGCAAAAAAGCCAAAAGCAGATTTTCCCAGATCTGAACTAACTCTGGGAACCTGGAGAGTGAGCCAATTAGTAGATCTGGTGTGATGTGCTCCAGAGGACATAACCAGCATGGAAGATAAATATGAGGGTAGCATCCCAATAAGAGCTTTATAATAAACAGGTATGAGTTCAAATCACGCCTTTCAGTCAGAGAGGACCATCCCACCTTATTGCACAGGATGCAGTGATGAGTGCTGTAACTATCACCAGTAATAAATCTCAGTGCAGAGTGAAAAACTGCATCAAGTGGTTTTAAGGTGGAGGCTGAAGCCTGCCTGTACAAAATGTCACCATAATCAAGCACAGATAAAAAAAAAGAAGTTGCCTCCACCAGGGTTTTCCTGCAGTGCAGAGGAAAGCAGGATTTGTTCCTGTAGAAAAAGACAATCTTTAGTCCAAGTAACTTTTTCATCAATCCAGATACCTAGATATCTATAGACCTTCACCCTTTCTATATTGGTGCCTGCATTAGAAGTGATGGTGAATGTTCTCAGATCAATATGTTTGACCCTGGAGACGATCATGAATTTGGTTTTCTCTGCATTTAAGACTAACCTATGTCTGGTGAGTGCAGCTTCTTATTCCGAGAAGCAGCAGTGGACAGAACGCACAGCCGACTGTGCATTAGCAGCATTGCAATACAAAATAGTGTCGTCAACATAAAGGTGGATTTTACAATCTGAACCAGCAGACACAATGTAATTTATGTAAACAGTAAAAAGAACAGGTCCTAGGACAGAACCTTGTGGAACACCATTTGCAATTCCAACCAGTCCTGACTGTACAGTTCCTCGGGCCACACACTGCTGTCTGCCCATGAGATAGCTCTTGAACCAGCTGTATGCATTTTTATCAAAACCAGCATTTTTTAGCTAAAGGTATGATTTAAGTTGATCATTCACCAGAGATTCTAATATTTTTGCAAGGCATGGCAGTTTAGAGATAGGCCTGTAGTTGTGTACATTACCTGTCTCACCACCTTTATGTAATGGAGTGATATGGAACTGTACCACATGAAATTGAAAGGCTGAAAATGGATGTTATGTAGTTCTCTATAATAGGGGCTGCAAGCTTCAAGAAGTAGGGCTCAAGTTTATCCTCCCTAATTGACTATTTTAAGTCTAATGCCAGCAAGGCATTGAAGACGTCACCAGAAAAAATGGGCTGAAGTATAAATCTTGGTCTTTGCATCGTCTGAGAAGTACTGTCGATAATAGGCAGAGGGGGACCTGTGTAAGTTTTTTCAAATTGGTTACCAGCAGCATGAAAATGTTCATTAAAGGCTGTACAGATATTTTTCTGGTTTTAATTAATGTTCCATCAGATGAAGTAAGGGAGGGTAAAGAGGGGGAGGACATCCGATTAATAGAATTTATTGCCTTCCAGAATTTTGATGGATTTTAATGAGGGTTGGGGATTAAAAGCAAATAAAAATCTGTTTAGCCTTCCTTATAGTCGAGGTGCACTTCTTTCTAAGATGCCTGAAAGTAACCCAGTGACTGGGTTCACCAGAGCGCCTAGCAATGACCCAGGCCCTATTTCTCTCTCTCGGCAGTGAATCCATTTCAGCAGAGAACCAGGGAGAGGACCTATTTTGCACTGTGTTTTTTGAAGGTTGCATGCTTATCAACCACAGAATTAAAAGATTTTCAAAAATGGTTAAGAGCTAAGTCAACATCAGATATGTCAGCAGTAGCATTAATGTCCCTATTACAAAGATCTGAGAGAAAGGCTTGCTCAACAAAGTGTTTAAAATTTTGGCTTACCACCATGCGAGGACATTGTTTTTGTAACTTTGTATTTCTGACACAAGCTATCGGACGATGATCAATGAAACCAAGTTCAAACACTCCAGAATCAGTCATTTTGTCTAATCTATTTTTAAAAATGAAATCAATCAAAGTGGATTTTGATGAGTCCTTTACAATACTCCAATACAAGTGAAGTTGTTCAGTCAGATTATGACTATAGAGCTGGGCCTGTATGCACGTCCAGCCATTACACAAACAGGACCATTAGTCTTAAAGTACCGTTATGGAATGGCCCATTTGGCCGTAGCGTTAGCCGCATGCACGACTGCAAATAATTGGCCAATTAATCAGAATCAGAATCAGAATCAGCTTTATTCGCCAAGTATGCTTGAACACACAAGGAATTTGACTTTGGTAAACTGTGCTCTCTTTGTACAAGGCATAAGAATAGGAATAAGAATAAGAACTACAATAAAAAATAAAAATGAAAATATAATAACAATAACCTTAGCTATAAATACAAAGAAACAACAAATAGCTTGACTAATATGTACAGGCTAAAATAATATGATAAAGTGCAGTGGTGAGTTGCAGAGGTAGTTTTACATTATAAAATAGAAGTTAAATAATAAAAAAAATAGAAATATGGAATTCTGCTTGAGAATTGTTGCATTGTATATCTACATGTATATTTACAGAGAGTATTTATCTGACAGGTATGACACTGTTATGGTTTAGTGTTCATCAGAGTGACAGCCTGGGGGAAGAAACTGTTCTTATGGCGGGTTGTTTTGGCGCACAGTGATCTGTAGCGCCTGCCGGAGGGGAGGAGTTTGAATAATTTGTGTCCAGGGTGTGAGGGGTCAGCGGTAATGCTCCCTGCCCGTTTCCTGGCCCGGGACCGGTACAAGTCCTGGATGGGGGGCAGGTCGACACCGATGATTTTCTCTGCAGTCCTTATAGTCCGCTGCAGTCTGTGTTTGTCTAGTTTGGTTGCAGAGCCAAACCAGACAGTGATGGAGGTACACAGAACAGACTGGATGATGGAGGTGTAGAACATGATCAGCAGCTCCTGAGGCAGGTTGAACTTCCTGAGCTGACGCAGGAAGTACATCCTCTGCTGGGCCTTTTTTCTGATTGTGTCTATGTGGGAGGTCCACCTCAGGTCCCGGGAAATAGTGGATCCCAGGAACCTGAAAGAGTCCACAGTAGACACAGTGCTGTTCAGGATGGTGAGGGGGGGGAGTGGGGGGGGGCTTCTCCTGAAGTCCACTGTCATCTCTACCGTCTTGAGCGGGTTCAGCTCCAGATGGTTCTGACTACACCAGAGGGCCAGCTGTTCCACCTCCTGTCTGTAAGCAGACTCGTCTCCATCCTGGATGAGACCGATGACGGTGGTGTCGTCTGCAAACTTCAGCACCTTGGCAGTGCCCAGGCAAGTGAACCAGCAGCACCTCAACCACCAGTCCACTTGCCAAACTTCGTCCATAGTGGCACTCGAACCGGCGATCCTCAGGTTCCCAAGCCAAGTCCCTATGGACTGAGCTACTGCCGCGCCCGGAAGTGGAAGAAATGGACATTTTATTACAAGAGTGTAGAATGAACAAACAGCTATTATCAGCACGTCAATTGTCAAAGATAACAATTATTAAGATAATTTTTTGGTCTTCTACTGTGCGCTCAGAAACACCACACGGTTCAAGATCTTAAGCCAAACTTTCCCTTTCTCCTTGTTTATGGGCCGTTCCATAACCGACTGTAAGACTAATGGTCCCGTTTGTGTAATGGCTGGACGTCCAGGCACGAAAAAAATGCACGAAAATGGGCCGTTTGTACTAATGATGAAAACGAAATGGATTAGTGGTATGCATGAGCCAGGTTAACGCCCCAACAAAGCATTACATTTAATGGAGATAGACCTCACCATTACAGGTGCTAACAGCAGGATTACCTCACCTGTGAGGCTGTTTAAAGGATGGAGGACATCGTGCTTATGTGTTACTGTTTAAAACTGGGGTTGGTAGTCAGATTTAGATCCACTTCTTGTTATACTGGTTAAAATGATTTATGTCCTGATGGCATTCAATACATAATGTGTTCTTAAAAAAGAGGTAAAAAAAGACACAATCTGCAGCCGGAGTAAACCTGGGAAAACACCAACCAATCACCGTTTTTTGGGTGCCAAAATTTTAAACCATTCAAATCCCGTCCTGCCGTTCTGCCCGCCTCCTGCGCGTACATTTCGAGTCCCCGTCTCCTGCCTCTGCTTCCCCTGACTCTACTGACTGCCCCTCTCGCTCCACCTCGGGCCTGTCCCCTCTGACCTGATGAGGTGCTTTGCTCAGGACTGTAGTCTGACTCAGAGTCTAAAAAACTCTCACCACGGGGGCTCTGACAAGCAAAAGAGTTAATGACGTTCAGTAAGTCCTACAGAAATGTAGATGTGCTGTAGCGTCCGTCCGGACGCTGTAGTGATGACGAGCCGATTCGTGAACACATTGATCTTTATTATCCGGTCACTGTCGGCCGTGATCACGCCAACCAACAAAACAACAATCAATGTTTGAATGAATGAAAAACTTCTCCTCTTGTCTCTCCTCTCTCCCGCTCACACACTCTACACCTCTCCTGATGCCTTCACTGACTGTCAACACTGTAGGAATTAAGAACATCTACACTGAACACGTTTAACAGTAGAGTTGTTACAGTTTTATATGTGTTATAACTTTTCTCCTGATATCGTGTCACCAGTACAACTGGATAATGCTAGCATGACAGTTGTGAGTACTAACAGCAGCCATGTTTGTTTGTGTTTTTAACTTTCACTATGAGAATGTTTTGGTGAGGACCGGTTTTGAATCAGTCACGATCATATGGTCGCAAGTCAGCGGCGCTCGTACATGTGAGTGCTGGGGGGGGGCGTCATTTTGGAGGAGCTCCGAGGGAGGGGGGGAGGGGTTAGACGGAGTCCTGAGGAAATGCTACTGCGACTGCCAACCCCAGCTTTAAGTGATGCAAATCAATCAATCAATCTTTATTTGTATAGCGCCATATCACAACAAATATTATCTCAAGACTCTTTTACAAACAGAGCAGGTCTAGACCACTCTATGTCAAATTATGAACAGAGACCCAACACCAAGACAGGATTAGACTCTTAATCCACCAGCTTTAAGACCAAATATGCAGAGGCAACGGATATTTAGGGATCAAACGAATAATTTGGAAAAGTGTGACGATGTTGAAATATACAGCAGATTTAGATTGAGGAGACGCCACATAATTCTTAGGTAACCTACCAGCAACACTGTGAAGTGAATCCTTCCCAAACAACTCCGTTATCAAGTCCTCATTTTTCAATGGGGGGACAGGTGGTCCTCCACCTGGACCATGTTGGTGGCGGTGCTTGTTGCGCAAAGCCGCTTTCATGTTGCTTATTTTATTTTGTAGGTCTTCTACTGTGCGCTCAGAAACACCACACGCATTTACCCGGTTCAAGATCTGAAGCCAAACTTTCCCTTTCTCCTTGTTTGTTCTCTTTGAGGATTGACTTGCTGATAACAGCTGTTTGCTCATTCTATATTCTTCTAATCAAATGTCCATTTCTTCTTCCACTAAAACAGTGTTTTTCCTTGATCTTCTCTCAGTCACAGTTAGCCGCATGCAATCGTGCATGGACATTTGGACATTTGATTTAAATGTCATTGAATGGAGTCTGAAAGAGTCTGCTGGGAGGGTCGTAGGCAGAGAAAGATGAGAGTGTAGGTGATGGAGGAATGGGGAGTTAAACTAGCCTAAAGGTAGCAGATAATGGACAATGTAACCTTCATTTAAAACCAAGGTTGTACTCCAATTTAAACACAGGGCCATTAGTGTCTTTACTCCTGCAGCGCAGCACAGTGACCTGTCCTCCTACAGAAACATGCACTAGCTGTTTAATGTCTTGTTTGAAAGGTGCATTTGCAAATAAACATGTCTTTTAATTTAAAGACGGTGAATGCTTCTGAGACCTTCTGGGAGGGCCCATGATGATATCTAATGTCTGCACTATTCAGAATATGTATTTCCCTTCACTGTCTCTCTGAATGACAGATTCATCCTCCTAATCTTTGCAGCACACTTCAGAATCAAAGCTTCAACAATAACGACACTCTCACAGCACTCACGGCTAAAAATAAACCTTTTGGAGTCCTGTACTGAAATAGACAGTCAGCAGTTTTGGCAATGATGAGGCCAATATATCAACTGTAAGCCCTTAGCTTTGATTTATGTTGATCTTCTTTGCTTGGCACAAACCCTCCTGAACCACAACATTAAAACACTGATTTATTTATGCTGATGTAATTTAGTCAGGTGTGTTTTCTGGCTGAACTTACACCCGGTTAAGGTTTGTGCACCTATGTGGGGTAGAGTGTTATGTCATTAATATTTCACATGAAAGGTATTCAATTCTCTCCTGTGACTAGCTAGCTCCTAACGTTGTCAGACCTTTGAGCTGCTGAGGGGTTAAGAGTTGTCCACCCTTCTCTCCACTGGACCACACACAGTTTGTCCGATCCTCAGCATGAAAACAGATTTGCTATGATGTGCCGTTTGTAGCAGAACAACATCTTCTGTAGTATGCTATTCACCGAATAACTCAAATAACTCAAACATTTTTAAAAGCAAACTCAAGACCGACCTTTTTAGTCACGCTTTTTACTAAGTTTTATTCTTATAACAGTTTTATTTCACCTTACTTACTTTATTTATTTATTAATTATCTAGTTCAAATTTGAGTCACTTTTTATTTAATGTATTTTATTGTATTTATTTTATTTCATTAGTTCATTAATGTATTCATTTTAAGTAAAGCATCTTATTTTCTTTTACTGGTTTAATATTTTAGTGTTTTATTATCTTAGAAATGAATTTTATTTTGGTGAGTTTAATTTCCTGTGTGTTTCCTCCAGTGTTTCCCCATTAAGATATCATGAGAGCGTTTCCTCACTTCACTCAGCAACTTCTTTTTTATGTGTTTATTATGTATTTATTGTTATTGTTATTGTTATTATTATCATTGTTGCATATGTTGTGTTCTTAACTTTAGGATTGTGGGGTGGGTTCGGGTCGGGGCTGGGGTTGGGATCGGGATGGGGGGGGGTTCTTTTCATTTTTATTTTTCTACATATCTTTCTTTTTTAATGACTTCTATTTGAAGTTGTTTTTATGTACAGCACTTTGTATTACAATGTCCTTGTATGAAAGAGCTTTAAAAAATAAAGTCTGATTGATTGATTGAAGATGTATCAGGTAACGTCTTGAGTTTTCTCTCCCTTTTCAACATGGGCACAGCTTTGTCGAGAGGAGTCTTCACTGAGGTCGTGAGCTTACAGCCCCATCTTGTGGTCGCTCTGCAAACTGCCCCCGTTCAGCGTGACCTCTATTGCTGCAGTGTGATTCACTGTTTCTCTGTGTGCACATTTGTGATGTGTGGTTTTCCACTGAGCTGAAGCCTGATACTGTGAAGCTTAGAATAGGTTTTTATTGATCCCTGACGGACAGCTCGGGGAGGGGCGGTAGAAAACAAGGGTTTCGCCCACACACTTTAAACTGAGGACCTAAGTGAAGCCAGATTGAAAACATGTGAAGTATGAGTCTTTTGTTTTGGGGATATTGGACCGATCACTAAGAGCTTTAGCAGAGCCTTTCAGAACGAGGACATGTGTTTGACTTCTCACCATGTCTCTGGGAGTGTTTGCAGTTTCACATGTGTCACATTCCTTTGTCAGTCAGAGCTCAATCTGTTTCATTGTGGGCATTCTTTCCTCCATCGCTCTCCAGATGAATAAATTAAAACCTGCTGAAGCTGGAAGCTAAATTAATTTCCACAGCCACTACACTTAATAGTGAGATATGTCTGTGTGTGTGTGTGTGTGTGTGTGTGTGTTTGTTTGAATGTGAGTAATTACACAGGTGTGAGAGTGTGTGTTGTGTGTGTTTATGTACCCGTCTCCCTGTCTGATGGCCTTGGCGTGGTTACCATGAGAACAGCATGAATGGTGACCTCACTGCAGCAATGTGACATCATTGCTAGACGGTGACTCATACTCTTGGCTCACTGTTAAATGTGTGTGTGTGTGTGTGTGTGTGTGTGTGTGTGTGTGTGTGTGTGTGTGTGTGTGTGTGTGTGTGTGTGAAGATGCTGTAGGAGGAAACACATTGGCTGAGGCAAGACAACAACAGCAGGCACTCTGGACATCCATGTGTTTTATTCTATGTAACAAAAATAATTACATCGTCTTTGTTCTAGGATCCTAATATTGAAATCAAAAACAAAAAGCAGTCATGAGACGAGACGGCAGACATTAACATGAACATTATAGAGAAATGTTGAAGAGTAGAATTATACTGCACCACCGAGCACAAATGATCCCCTTTAAAGAAGAAACAAGGAGAATATCCATGTTGATATTCATGTCACAAAGCTCAGTGTTTGTCCAGAGACCGGCAGCAGATGAACAGAATCACGTGGAACCAATAGAGCTTTATTTTTGACTCCAGTTGATACAATCAGAACTCCCCTCTCACGACAAACTCCCATCTTTGGCACAGAATATTACAGAGCACATTTCAACTTTGTGCATGTCATTTTGAATCATGAAAACACATCCATCAGAAGGCAATTCAAACAATGACACAAAACCTTTTGAGTTCACTGGAAACCAAAGACTCTAAACCTGCTAACGAGGACTGACAGAGCCTACACGCAGAGGAGTGTGAAGCCACTTAGTGAGCTTTAATCTAACTGCTTTACTGCGTCACCTCAGACAGGATGAGGACCAAGCATGTCGTAATAATACAGTGTGTGAGCATGAGGCTACTAAGTATACTGAGCTGTAAGGGTCACTGTATGTACACTACAAATCATTTACATTCATTATGGTTACATCAGCCTTAATCTGCATGTCTCTTATTCTTGTAATATGAGTAAAATAATCTGTCAGAGGAGCAGACTTGCTCTGCTGTTATTCTGTGAGGAACCGTTCTCCACTCAGGATTTTAAAGCTGCAGATTTATTTTTATATTTTTGGGGCATTTTGGCCGTTATTGAAAGGACAGCTGAAGAGAGACAGGACATGTGGGGAGTAGAGAGCGGGGGAAGACATGTAGCACAGGGTCATGGTCCGGAGTTGAACCAGCGACCGCTGTGACAAGGACTTTAGTCTTGCCGTAGGGCGTGCACTTAAGCTAGGCTAACCAGTGCTTATGTTAACCAGTGTTTAAGCTAACCAGTGTATAAGCTAACCAGTGTTTAGGCTAGGCTAACCAGTGCTTAAGCTAACCAGTGCTTAAGCTAACCCGTGCTTAAGCTCGGCTAACCACTGCTTAAACTAACACATGCTTAAGCTCGGCTAACCAGTCCTTAAGCTAACCTGTGCTTAAGCTAGGCTAACCATTGCTGAAGTTGACCAGTGCTTTAAGCTAAGCTGTATGTCTTTAGCTCTTGGGAACAAAAAAAGAAACATCGTGCTTTAACTTTAGTTTTCATAAGAACATTTTTAACTCTTTAGATGCTAAAATCTCAATGTTGGACGTGCACTTAAGCTAAGTTAACCAGTGCTTAAGCGAGGCTAACCAGTGCTAAAGCTAACCCATGCTTAAGCTCGGCTAACCAGTGCTTAAGCTAACCTGTGCTTAAGCTAGGCTAACCATTGCTTAAGCTAACCGGTGCTTAAGCTAACCTGTTCTTAAGCTAGGCTAACCAGTACTTAAGTTGACCAGTGCTTTAAGCTAAGCTGTATGTCTTTAGCTCTTGGGAACAAAAAAAGAAACATCGTGCTTTAACTTTAGTTTTCATAAGAACATTTTTAACTTTTTAGATGCTAAAATCTCAATGTTGGGCGTGCACTTAAGCTAAGTTAACCAGTGCTTAAGCAAGGCTAACCAGTGCTAAAGCTAACCCATGCTTAAGCTAGGCTAATCCTTTGTATGTCTTTACCTCTTGGGAATAAAAAAAGAAACATCATGCTTTAACTTAAGTTTTCATTAGAACATTTTTAACTGTCTCGATGTGGGACGTGCACTTAGGCCAGGCTAACCAGCGCTTAAGCTAACCATTGCTTAAGCTAAGAAAGAAGAAGAAAGGTACTTTATTTAACCATTGCTTAAGCTAGCCTAACCAGTGCTCAAACTAACATGTGCTTAAGCTAGGCTAACCAGTGCTTAGGCTAACCAGTGCTTAAGCTAGGCTGACAGTGTTTAAGCTAACCCATGCTTTAGCTAGGCTAACCAGTGCTGAAGCTAACCAGTGCTTAAGCTAACCAGTGTTTAAGCTAACCAGTGCTTAAGCTAGGCTAATCCTTCGTATGTTTGTATCTCCTGGACATAAAAAAAGAAACATCATGCTTTAACTTTGTTTTTTATAAGAACATTTTTAACTCTTTAGATGCTAAATCATCCACTGTGTGGACTAGCCAGCAGCTCACTTCATAGGCTCACTGTTTGGAGCTGTGCAGGTTGTAGGCTCTGCTCACAGCTGACAGTTTCAGCTGGATCAAGAGAACTGCCCCACAAAGGGCTCTGCAGCAGTTCTAGATCACTTTCTGTGGGTTTCTATGCCTTCTTGTAATTTGTTACTATGAAAAAAGAATCAGTGTGGCTTTATAATCTGTTATGCATTTGAGTGATAACAAACCCCTGCATTAATCAGTGTGTTGTGTTTTCTTTCTCTGCTGCAGGCTTTTAAAGAATCCAATCCAACGACCCTCCACTCTCAGATGTCTACACATATTTTCAGGAATAGAAAGCTCTCACGACTGAACATTTTGATCACATCAGATTACATTGCAAGTTTTGATCTTGAGGCATGATAATGAACTAATAAACAGCTGTACAGTAGTTGAGTGTAGTTGTGTGAGGTATGGGGTTATACCTCCATCCCCTGGGTGACACTGTGACACAGGACAGTTGTATGTTTTACCACTGATACCCCTCTCCTCACACCTCAGGCTTCTTCGGCCTCCATCCTCCATCCCACAAAGACCCTCTGCGGCCCACTGAGCTCATTAGTATGCGAGAGCGTTATTTGTAGAGTTGCAACAATTAAGCTATAGCAAACAAAGCAACACATCCCATATTGGAGACAGTACATAGGCTACTGTACACCAGCGGACCACGAAAGCAAGTGTTTGTGAGGGTAATAATACTCAGTGCTTCGGTGTGAGGGTGAACTCTGAAAGTTTGACAAACTGAAACTAGACTGAGGCATCTCTTGTTACACAAATGATACAAATACAAAACACATGTAACACACCACGTACAAAACACTCGCAGAAGTGTCTCGATATACAGCACACACCAAGCTTTCACAAGCACTCATGCTCAACACACACACACACACACACTCTCTCTCTCTCTCACACACAAACACACACACACACACACACATCGTGGATGTGTCATTTTATGAAATTATATCTAGGCTAGTGGTACATGTACATTTACATTTCTTATCTGTTTATATTCAGAAATATGATTACAGTCCTATCATAATATACATGTCGTCTTGTCATTACATTATCACACAGGGAGGTGTCTCCTTTGACTGCAGGGAGGGAGCATTGTCACTGGTTGGGTGAGAAAATAATCTGACATTCTGAAAGGAGAGGATGAAGCTGTTCTGATGTTAGGAATCTTCAACGAGATGTTAGATCAAGAGGAAATTGCTTGGGTCTCCTTGTAGGAGCCAGCGTCACTTATGAAGGACCATAATGATACAACTCAAGGTCTTGTTTCAGTTTGGGGTTTCGAATTAAGATTATCGGCCTTGAGATCCAAGCAACGCACATTTTCAAACTGCCAACAGAGATGCTTAAACTCAAGCGCACAACTCCAGACAAGAGGGTTGATGCCCTAGGCGTCCTGGAGTACAGAAGTCCCTTACAAATAAAACAAAAACTATTCTCTTCCTGTGACTTACTGTTAAGACTGACACCGCTGTGGAGCTGAGTATGAAGCTACAGCCAGGAAGCATGCTGAGGACAGACTGGAAGCAGGGAAGGTGAGCTAGCTACTTAGCGGCATGCAAAGGTTGGATATTGTCTCCACCTGCAGCTCCAAGTTACACATTTAACACCGGAGGAGAGTTTGCTGGCTGCATGTAGTCCTCAAAGCTCTTAATGATCAGACACCTTCATATCTTAAAGAGCTCATAGTGCCTTATTACCCCTCAAGAACACTACGCTCCCAACATGCAGGCCTGCTGGTCGTACCTAAAGTCTCTAAAAGTAGTATGGGAGGTAGAGCCTTCAGTTATCAGGCCCCTCTCGCTTGGAATCATCTACCAGTCAGGGTCTGGGAGGCAGACACCCTCTCTACTTTCAAACTTTCCTTTTTGATCAAGCTTATAGGTAGAGTTGGATCAGGCTTGGACCAGCTCTATGTTATGCTGCTTTAGGCTTAGACTGCTGGAGGAACTGGCACACTGACACACTGGGATCCTATCTCACCCCCTTCCCCCAAACCCCCTCATTACTTTAACTCTGCCTGTCCCGTTAAAGTTACTAACCATAGACCTTTCTGGAGTCCCTGAGCTCCCTTGTCTCGTAGGTTCCTCTGAGCTGCTGTAGACGTCCTCCTGCTGTGGACATTCTGGACTCCAGCTGATACGGACGTGCTGGACTCCAGCGGCAACAGCTCCTACTACTTGTCTCATCACTATCCCCGCTCCCTCTCTCTCTTATTCTCCTCTATCCCTCTTTCCAGACCCAACTCGGTCGAGGCAGAAGGCTGTCTAACATGAGTCTGGTTCTGCTCGAGGTTTCTGCCTGTTAAAGGAAGTTTGTCCTCTCCGCTGTAACTAGCTAAATACTGTGAGGTGCAATGCTCATGGTGGATTAAGGTGGGGTCAGACTGAGTCTTATCCTGTCTTGGTGTTGGGTCTCTGCTCACAATTTGATATAGAGTGGTCTAGACCTGCTCTGTTTGTAAAAGAGTCTTGAGATAACGTTTGTTGTGATTTGGCGCTATACAGATAAAGATTGATTGATTGATTGATTGATTGATTGATTGATTGATTGATTGATTGATTGATTGATTGATTGATTGATTGACGTGTTGTTCGCCTGGCATTAGTTTTCTGTTCCAAGGTTGATGTTTAAAGTACAACGATGACTGACGTCTTTCAATTTAACACATAAGTAGCATCTTTCTCTCCACGTATCTGCTTTACTTCACATTCACAAGCAGGCGCAGGTACACACCACCAAGGCTTCCTCTCAACCTTTCTCTCTTTTTCCAATTGATTTTAGATCTGAGCTGAGTTCAGCAAAGTTCCTCTACCTCCACCCGTTATCAAAGCGCTTCCTCTCTGACATTTAGGTCGGAGGACGAGAAAAAGCAGAAGAACAGGACAGAGGGGGGACGGTGATTTCAGCCCTCTATGAGAAACAACAATGAATCATAGAGGTAGTTCTGGCCTTTCAGAGAAATGCTCGTTCTGTCATTTGGCCTGTAATTACGGTCCTGATTATCCCACTCCACGCTGCTTGAGTGCCTCCTTTCTCTGCTCAGACTGCATGTGTCATAACATCCTGTATGTTCCCCTGTTCCTGCCTCCGGTCAAATCATACACATGTCACACTTTACAGAGTTTCACTTCACGATGAGCAGAGAGCTGCTCGTGTGGATTTGTGTTGTCAATGAGGACTGTGCGCATACACCTTCAGTAATACTGTTCGTTTAGTCACAGTGTCCTTCTGTTAATCTCATAAATGCAAATAATAGGGAGTGACTTTTTTTTATACTATAACATAGGTTAAATAACTAGTGGTGTCCCGATCCTATATTGATATCGGTCCGATATCAGCAAAAAAACAAGTATGGGATTATATTGGCCTGCATCTAAAATCTCTGATATAGCCACTCCCATACAAGTAGTCCATTCCAGACTCGCTCCAGCACTTCTATCCAGCAGCGCCCGGATCCAGCATGCAGAGCCCACGTGATCACAACAACAGCGTGTGCTAAGGTGCTAACAAAGTAGCAAGGAGTAGGAGTGATGTCTGCCGTGTGGCAGTGTTTTTAGTTAAAGTCTGAAAAAGACGTTATAGCTGAGTGCAAAACTCGTCATGCACACGTTTCCCGTGGCAGCAGCTCAGGTTTAAGCTCTATAACAATGCAGCGGGTGAGTTCCCCTGCAACTGGATCCAGTATTTGATGTGTGTCTGATATTTGCTGAGCTTACAGTGTTACACACACTACTGTAGCAGCATGAAAACTGGGACCTGTTGTGATTCTCCATGTTGACATGTTGACCGATTTGGATATATAGAGAAATAAATGATTTTTCTATAAGTCTGCAGCGTTGATCTTGTGTAGTGTTTGGTGAATTTATTATATATTTGCACTTTCTCTGTGTACTTCACTTACAGGACTCTGATCACTGAGAAGTAGAATATAAAGTGTTGTAAATAAGTAGTAAAAGTATGTATGATTCGGGCTGATATCGGTACACCCCTATAAATAACATCAGTAAAATAAAGTTGAATGTGAATTTTCCGTCCTGAATGTATGGATGACATTAGAAAGAGATGAATAAACGTGAAGACAGCTGTGCACAGAACATGCTCACTGACTTAAAATAGCCTGGTGTTCATTATGTAGAGGACAAAGCTTTATTTAACTTAATTTAATGTCCTTTTTTAAAAATGTAATTATTTTGATTAAATATTGATTTGTTAGCATGTGTGGAAACGCTTTGGGTGCAGCCTGAAGTCACTGAGCAGCACATCAGTATGCTTGACCACGCTGCTGGAGGCAGCCGTCTGAGAAATTCATCACCTGCCTTCCTCCGGACACGACGAGTTGTAATCTGTCGGAAACGCTATCTTCAAGTGGCTGCTGAGAGACTAAAGGATGCAACTGCACACGTCCAACACACACAGGATGATCTGAGTACACGGAGAGCATTTTACCCAGAAAACATTTGCACATACATTTCCCATTCATTCTCAGAAACATCAATAAACAGACTCAATCACAGCTCATGGATTTGTTCATTTGCGTAAACATCTCTCTGCCAGCGTCTGCTCCTCTCCTGTATCTCTAGGTGGCCTGTTAGGAACAAACAACACCATCACTTTGATGCCATTCCTTTCTTCAAGCCATCCCATAGTGCAGGGGTTCCCAAACTTTTCAGCCTGCGGCCCCCAAAATATAGGTGCCAAAGACTCGCAACCCCCACTGTCCCTCAAAGTGATTTAATGTGGCTTCATTTAGCTGGTCTG
Organism: Notolabrus celidotus; assembly: GCF_009762535.1. NCBI lineage: Eukaryota > Metazoa > Chordata > Actinopteri > Labriformes > Labridae > Notolabrus > Notolabrus celidotus. The sequence continues at coordinate 459,858 of NC_048287.1, read as the reverse complement.
CAGAAAATGACCCTACCTACATGAGCATGTGTCTGTGTTTCCTGTGCTGTTATGAATGAACCTGCTGATACTGATGCTTTTGATGATTAATTGTTCACTAACCCTAAACTTAGGAGTCATCTGGAGAAAAGAAAGGCAGAAAACTCATTACATTTTCTATTTTCAAGGTTTGATTTCAAGGTTAGCTACTATTTTTGTCACTATTCTTTACTATAATGGGTAAAATGTACTATTTTTAGATAATTAAAAAAAAAAACATTCTGGAATAAATCTCACGACCACCCATTTGTGTCATTGCACCCCTACTCTGGGAACCCCTGCCATAGTGCACACAATCCAATCTCTGTCATTTACAGTGGAGTTGGATATCATCAGAAAAGTTTGGCACCTGTCCCTTTTATTTTTGTATGAAGCTAGAGTAAGGTATGGTATCTCAGCTGCTGTGATAAATACTCGAGTATAGTGTCTGCTAGTTTGACAGGTTCCCACTCGGCTCTGCATCAAACTGGACTTTTAAACTGGTTTCACATGTAGCAGGCTTCCTCACCACTGAACTGAGCTATGCTAGCTTGGTCCCATATTCATTTTTGGACTAATATGAGTGGTCCCAATCTTTCTACAGTATAAAGAGGAAACTGATTTATCAACAAATAAGCATACTGATATTTATTGTTTTTCATTGGGATAACAATGAAGTCCTAAAATTGATGGTTTTAGAAATAAGAACCTTTTCACTGCGGTCACCATGTGTCTAAGAATCTTACATCCGAGACACAAAGGTTCCACACTGATCCTGAAACATTTCTGATGTCTGTGCCAAAGCAGCAGAAGGAGTTTCTGCTGATAACCAGATTGGATTAGTGAAGACACTTTGTCCAGAACAAAAGAGCTGCAGGAGTGTGTCTCACAGTGGGACGGCTGGAGACAAAGAATGGCATCAACGGAGTGTCCGCTGTTTTCCCATCTTACTGCCTCAAATACAGAAGTGTTTCCCTACCTCCTTCTCTCCCTGACTGAATCACTCCCTTTTAGCATCAGCCATTCTTTTTCTCTCATCCTCCATCCAGTTCAACTCTCCCTCCCCTCCCTCCTTCCGTTTTTCTACCCATCCCTCTTTCTACTTCTGCATGTCACACTGCAGCAGTAGCACGATGGACGGGTCAGACTTGGCGGCCTCTTTGAATTCTTCCAGGGTGATCTCGTCATTGTGGTCCTTGTCCATCTTTGAGAAGATCTTGTCCACACGCTGCTGGGGGGTCAGCCCGTCCTCGTTCATGCGCATCATGATCACAGTTCCAACCATCTTATAGATGGCCTAAAGAGAGAACAACGGGGGAATGATAGACGTTTACTTCAAATGTATAACGAGAGGGTTTCTGTCTACTCCTTGAATGACACATAACGCGTTTTTCGACCAAAGGAACTTTACCCCTGAACTATGTGAGTTTGGACCGGTGGACCCAGGGTCTAAATTTAATTCAGGGGTAGATAATCTCCCCCCTGAAAAGCCCCTGCTAGGGGGTAGTACTTTTCAAAGGTCCTGGGACTTTTGGGGAGCAGGGCCTGCAATGCTGAACGTGTCTGATTGGTAGATTAACCGCAGTGTTTTTATTCCTCCCTCCGTCCACAATAACATCACACACATCTGTGATTCACTTGATTTCTCTTTCTTTCATTAGTTTTTATTTGTTCTATCTTTTTTGTATGTGTGTGTACTTTTCAAAAGAAGAAGCTGTGATTCTCTTGATTTAGCAGCTTGTAACAGTAGTCTTCTCTCAGCCCAACGTGAATGTGTCTCTCCCGGTGTTCCGGTTTTAAAAGTGACCCTGTAAACTGGAGACCTTCAGCCGAACGTGTCAGTGTTTGTGGAGTTTACACAGCTGTTGAAACACAGAGGGAGTTCCTGGGTATGCAAACTAGTTTAGTTTTTATTAAGATTTCAAAATATCCTCATCAGATATTTAATGATGGTCTAAAGACGTTTATGAGGGATGCATCCGACTGAAAGTCTCCAGTTAACAGGGTCGCTGTTTAAACCAAAACACCGTCCGATCTCTGCCACGGCTTTTTGAGTTCAAAAGGATTTTAAAGCCGTGTTGAAACGTCTTTGCTACTCGCGCTTATCTCCTCTCACGTGTTGATTCAGTGAATCCATCTGTGATGAAATATAGCACCATCTAAAACAGACCAGCTGAGTCTCTTCATGCTAACAGGCTAACTGTTGTGTTGCTCATAATGATACCTGCCTGTCCGTCTGCTTCTATGGTGTCATCTGTGATGAATGGCATTCCACTTTGTTTTACTGCCCTCTACTGGTCTGGTGGTGTAGTGGATTTACTTTTTTTTCCTCCATATGTCACTGGCCTGATTTACACAATCTACCCGGGACTTCAGCCCGCGGTCGAAACGCAGACAACAATGGGGGCACAGGAACCTTTTAGTTCAGGGTAAAGTAGTTCTGGGGGCTAAAAGACCCCGGAACTCTTAGTCGAAATGCACCTATACTGTACCTCAATGATCTCCAGCATCTCCATACGGGTTATCTTCCCATCTCCATCCAGATCATACATGTTGAAGGCCCAGTTGAGTTTCTGCTCAAAGCTGCCCCTGGAGGTGATGGACAGGGCACAGATGAACTCTCTGAAGTCGATTGTCCCGTCACCGTTCTTGTCGAATGTCCGAAACGCATGCTGGGCGAATTTGGAAGCATCACCATACGGGAAAAACTGAGAGAGGGAGAGAGAGAGAGAGAGAGAGAGAGGGAGAGAGAGAGAGAGAGAGAGGGAGAGAGAGAGAGAGAGAGAGAGAGAGAGAGAGAGAAACAAGGTGATGCACACTCTACTGCACATTCCCTCCTCTGAAGACACCTACATGAGGTGCATTATGGGTAATGCAGGATCAATGCAGTGTTTTTAGAGTGCAACCCTTGAGAAATATATCCTTTATAATGTGAAGTACTTTGTGTTTATGATTCTTCCTTGGTTTCCTTAATGTCATCTTTTTCCAGCTGTCTTTCTTGTGACTTCTGTTCCTTGTGTTTTCACCTCAGTCGTATATTTGTCTCCCCCTTTTGGACTGTTTGCCGTGTTTTGAATTGAAAGCCTGTGTGCCGACCTTGGGGCTGCACATTAAACTTGGAGTCACAGCTGAATGAAACACCCTTCATTAAAGTCGGGGGATCAGATTCAGCAGCAAACTTTAGGACAAACTCCTGTTACTCCCAAGAAAATGGGACCACTTCACTTTGACACCAGAGAGCCTGTTTGTTTTTGCATTATCTGCGGATGCAACACAGACGCGCTCCTCTGCCTGCAGTGCACTGTTCAGGTCTGCAGCTTCAAAGAGACAAAAAAACAACTAAACTTAATACTGAGTGATTGTGACCGCGCCGATGTCATGCTGTTTACTGCGGACACACGTGGATACCTTTATGAGTGTACCGAGGAAAAAATGATTCAATGCACCGGAGGAAAAAGAGGAGAAAGTTCTGAGCTACACTGGAGAGCAGGAGAGAGCCCGAGTTACCTGGTGGGGCTGGTGTGTAAACTGTGAGCTAATGCTGACGAACCCAGAAACCTACTTGCTGTCACGAGTAAGACTTGGTAGCAACAGTGCTAGGATAAAGATAAAGATAAACCAGCAGATCAAACAGGGCTGCAGTCTGTGACGCTCACCAACCAGAGTCCACTGCCGAACTGAACTGAAGTTTGTTTCTGACGTTCTTCAATGTTCAGGAGTTAAATCAGAAAAGCTGAAAAGCTGAATGCAAGTTCGTCTTCAAAGCAAGTGTTCGGCTATCACTGTTTTTTCATTGCACAGTGACACAACCCATGATCTACACGACATGTTTACATGATCAAAATAAACTGTGTGAGCTGCTGAAGGGGAAGACTGAGCTGATATAACACACTCTACACACTGTATCCGCCAGCTGATCTTAGGCATTCCCTGCTTCACATGGTGCAGAACTGAGATGTAAACATGTCAATAATTGACTTGATATCAGTGATGTACATCATAGATCGGATTAGATGATCAGTGCGCTGCAGGCAGAAGGGCATGTCTGTGTTATTTCTGCTAAAATGAACAGGCTTTCTGGTGTCAAAGTGAAGTGCTGAAAAAAATCACAAGTAGAGCGAACACCTTAACAGAAGTGAGTGCTCGGGTCAGAGTCTTTCAACATTAGCTAAATTACCTGGTAGGACTGACCTGGTCTGCAGAAACGGTAGCCTAGCTTGCGTGCTGTTTCCTAATTAAAGGGGCCGAACTGACATCTGTTATGACTAGTACAATTACTAGTGATATAAAACTCATACAACCCCACTTCAAAAACACTGAAATATCCCTTTAATGCACTTTCAATTTACAAAGGTTAGTATGATCTAAATATATATCCAACTCCTTTGGCAACATGAATTGGTCAGACCCTTACTGACACTGTGCCATTTTAAAGACCAATTCAATGTTCTCAGGGGGAAACAGAGTCACAAGCAGTAACACGGGACTTCCACCAGATCCGTGTCCGGCCCGTTTCCAATCCATAGAAGGACCTCCGGACAACTGGATTCATGTGACTGAGGTTTTCCCACAGTAATCACTGAATCAAGGATTCTCCTCCTCCTCTCCTCATCCATGTTGTCTTTGTGGTCCTCTGAAAACCTCTGACCTGTTGACTCCAGGCCTGGCTCCGCTCATCATGACTTTGGTTTGTTGTTGTAGTTAAGTGAAATACGATCTGGTGATAACACAGAGTGTTTGATTCTGAAAATTAACCGGATGTTTTCATTTTGTTTTGGTGAAACCTGACTTCCTGTCCCGCTCCATGTGCTCTGTTGAGATTGATGCGTCGTGCTCCAGCATCCGGCAGAAAAAGTCTTGTGTATCTGATCCGGAGGACTCCAACCTGCCGGATCAGAGACACAGACGAAACGCAATGGAGTAGATCCAGTGGAAGTTAACATACTGACCAGAACAGAAACCTATCAGATCCGGTGCTGTGACGGATCAGAGACGGACCGGACACGGATCTGGTGGAATTTGGCCATAAGATGTCAAAGAGAGAGGTACCAGACACATTTCTATGGGGGGGGTTACTGAATTGTGATTATGAAAAGAGAGTTCAAGTTGCTCTTTTTAGACACATTTTAGTGATGATCGGCAACTGAAGACGCTTTGTTTCCTGAATGCAGATCAAAATTTCAAACAAACCTTCTTTTTCTGCTGCTCATCCTGAGCCAGGCTTCCTTACTGTCTGATATCACAGCGTGATTATGCATACTGCTAGAGTCATTCCTCAAGTGTAAGGCAAAGCTATCCTTAAAGGGATATTTCAGTGTTTTTGAAATGAGTTTTAAATCACTAGTAGTTGTACTTGCCACAACGGATGCTGCTCAGCTCGGCCCCCTCAGTAATGAGAAACTGCAGGGAGAACTGGAATGCAAGCTAGGCTACAGTGTCTGCAGACGGGGTCAGTCCTACCACGTAATTCGGTAAGAGGATGATCAGTCAGGCCTACATAAGCTTTCTATGTAAAAAAAAACAACAATAATATCATGAGTCATCTAAGAGGAAATCACGTCTTTCCATTTTCTATAGTGGAGAAAACAACAATGAGTATGATTGTCACAGCAGGTAATGCAGGAAACTGTGGCATACATTTACTCATTTATAAAAGCTGCTCTAGTGTCCCCTCCTCTGGTTCACCTCTGATTGAAGCCTCTCACCTGCCCCTCACCTTAACATAGAGCTGCTGAAACTCCTCCAGGTTGAGGATGCCTGAGGGACAGTCTTTGAGGAAGCCTTTGTACCACTGCTTCAGCTCTGCCTCATTGAATTCAGTGTTCTTGGTAAGGTCATCCAGGACCTCTGGAGCCAGCTTGCTGTTGTGTTTCCCCATGGTGCTTCACCTCTATGGGGGAGGGAGAGAGGGAGGGAGGGAGGGAGGGAGGGAGGGAGGGAGGGAGGGAGGGAGGGTGGGTACAGAGAGAGACAGGGTTAACACTATTGGAGGGGTTGCTAGACAAACAACAGCAACAGCAGTAATTCCCCCGTGATGTCAGAGCGGCATAGGTCTCTGAGGACGTACGCAAACACTGAATAACCTGAAGGGAGACACATGCATAGAGAGCAGCACTCTGTCATCTGCCTGTGTGTGTATGAAGGCAGTTTAAAACATTTAGACACATTTACTACAGCAGCCTGCACGGTTACTTTACAATGTTAAACAGTTGTAACATATTCTAGCTGAGGCTTTTGTTTAAAGCAACATGGAGGCTCTCGAGCAGGTCAATCTTTCTTTTCTCTACATTCACTGACCTAACCCGAACAGGACAAATCCACAACAAACCATTCATTTCAGATACTATTTTGTATTCACTGTTATCCATCTCTCTCTATAGGCATCATTCTCTCTGTCCCATCATTACCAACCCGCTCACATCAGACGGCCTTAAACCAAGAGTCTGTTTCTGCTCTGTTTATTTGAATCCAGAGTTAAAGAGAGCAAAGTCTGTGCTCACTGACGGTTGAGTTGGGTCTTTGTAAACAATATTACAAACATAGCAGTCTAAAAACTTTTGTAGTGTGATGTAACCATGGATTTATTTTATACAGAGCATATTTTGTCTTCTGTTCATATTTTTATTATCATTCTTTTCATTGTATTGTATTTATATCTTATTAATTACTTCTTCTACTAATATTATTTGATATTCTTAATTATTGTGTATCGGAGCAACTTTAAAGACGCAATTTCCCCCCGGGATAAATAAAGTATTTCTGATTCTGAACATCATTCACTCCTCACCCTGCAGTCAAAGTTATCTAACTTTAATCATCAGCTTTGAGTCAACACATGGCCATGAGGCTGTAAACACAAGAGTAATAACTATATCAATATATTCATTTACAAATGATCAATGAAAAGGTCCACATCCAAACTGTTGGTTCAATCCAAAGCAATTTAAAAACACTGACAGCCTTCAAAATCTCTCTTAATTTAAAGCAGCTTCACTTTCAGGCAAACTTTGTTTTGTTTTTTTAACACTACATTTCTCACAGGGCGGCTGTGGCTCAGTGGGTAGAGTCGGTCGTCCTACAATTGGAAGGTTGATGGTTCAATACCAGCTCAGGCAGTCACATGCCGAAGTGTCTTTGAGCAAGACACTGAACCCTGAAATTGCTCCCTCTGTTGTTCAGCGGTGTGAATGTGTACAAAGACCAGCTAATACTGATGGTTCCTTACATTAGCAGCCTCTACCATCAGTGAGTGAATGAGTATGAATGGGTGAATGTGATTGCTTCATCAACATGTATTTATCTTGTTTATTTATTTATCTATCTATCTATTTAATTATTTGTCTATTTATTTCTTGTATTCATCTAATCCTGTTAACTCTGCCTTATTTTTTCTTTCCACTCTTACTTATTTTATTAATTTTACTGTATTGATTTTTTTTTTTTTTTTTTGAGTAATTTATTTATAATCATGCCTTTTATAATTGTACCATTGCTGTTGTTTTCTGTCTCTCTGTTATTTAGTGAAGCACTTTGGGCTGCATGTTTATATGTAAGAAAGGTGCTATATAATTAAAGTTGAGTTGAGTTGTATGAGTTGACACATACACATACACACAGGCAACATTAAAAATGTCCATGCTGTAAAAGTTCTTTCCACTGCCATAATGACTTGTGTTGTTCTCCCTCCATTATCTTCCTGTTTGACTATAACTCTTGATAGCATTGCTGCTCCTCAGGCTGTAAAACGGCCCATTAACCTGGCTCCTCACCACACACATTTTCATGTCCAAAGACCATTGCACCGCCTTCATGACGCCATCCCTGAGTCACCGTCCTGTCTGACCTCTTATGCACTTTGTCACCTAGACACAGCCGACACAGCTGCGTCAAGCAGCCACAAATCCTCTTCATAATTGCAGAGGGAGATTGGGGACAGTTTAAATGCTGAAATATCATCCTGCCCTGCTGTATGGCGAGTGAGTCATCCAGAGACATGCAACAAAACACCAAGCCTCTGCAAACTGCAAAAACAGTTTGGATTCTGTTTTCCTGTGACAACAAGGGGACACCGAAGAAGAGCCAAGAGCTCAGAGGAGAAGCAATGAATGGAGACAGGCCAGTCCAGCTTTAAAGGGGACATATCACGCTTTTTTCATCAATATATATTGGTCTAAGAGGTCCCCAAAACATGTCTTTAAAGTTTATGCTCAAAAAAACACTTTGAAATCAGATTTTGGTCTGCCTGAAAAGTCCTCTTCTTCAGTCCTCATGAGAACACTCTGTTTTCTCTCTGACCACGCCCCCTCAGGAAGTGGATGTGCCTCGGCTCTCCAGCACGTTGATCTAATGTTTACATGTTGGCTGAATATACACGGCTGCTCAGAGATCGCGTTACTTCAACCCTCTGAATCTGATCCTGACGGAGAGGCGCCTGTAGCAGGACCTTTCTGAAGGATTGGTCACAGATTTAGTGTTTCTTGTTGTTTTATTTATCAGTATGTAGACGTGTGTCTTGGTACACAGGTACGAACATGTAGCTATGTGGCTATGCTAACTAGCGCTAGCACTTATCCATGATAAATAAAAATCATCCACTAGATCTTCAAATCTGCAGACGTGGGGAGTAAAACCGACCTCTACCAGAAAGGCAGCAGGACCTTTTCTGAAGGATTGGTCACAGATTTAGTGTTTCTTGTTGTTTTATTTATCAGTATGTAGACGTGTGTCTTGGTACACAGCTACAGCTACAGCTACAGCTATGAACATATAGCTATGTGGCTATGCTAATTAGCGCTAGCACTTATCCATGACAAATAAAAATCATCCACTAGATCTTCAAATCTGCAGACGTGGGGAGTAAAACCGACCTTTGTGTTTATTAAGACAGCCTACAACTAGCATGCCTCCCTCCTAAGCTCCCTGTTAGCACACATTTGTGCAGGTAATGAAAAACGGGGGAGGGATTCAGTATTATTTTATACAGTCTATGGGCTGAACAAGCTCCGAGCTCTGACTCCGTGACAGACCGGATATTGTTGTTACGTAACAAAAACACTGAAGTCTGAAACGGCTGGTTTCACACACATTTACAGAAAGGTGTAGAAATCAAAACAGGGGCAGAATGGATTCTTTTCATTCTTGGGGGGTTTGTAGACATGCCAGGGAAACATATTTCAGTTAAAGAACCATTAAAAAGTCAATTTTGCATGATATGTCACCTTTAATTAGCAATGAAGACAGAGAGAAAGACAGGGAGAAAGACAGAGAGAAAGACAGAGAGAAAGAAAGAAAGAAAGAAAGAAAGAAAGAAAGAAAGAAAGAAAGAAAGAAAGAAGGAAGAAAGGAAGAAAGGAAGAAAGAAAGAAAGAAGGAAATGAAAAGGAGAAAGAATGAAAGAAAGAAAGGATGAAAAAAGAAAGAAAGAAAGAAAGAAAGAAAGAAAGAAGTGTTATTTTTGGTATGATTTAATACATAATTAAAAAAATACATCAAACTGATTGTAAGTGCTGTTACTTTCATTTGTTCCATATTTGTAAAGTTGTAAATAATTTCATGTTTTGAATAAATAAATAAATAAGAGTTAGTGGAAGAAGAGTTAAAAGGTTAAAAGGCAATAAATAATTACATTTTAAAGTGGAACTAAAGTTCCAGTTTTTTGGTTCCGCTATGACGGAGTTTAGGGATGGACTGCATACAAAGGCAGATGCTCGTTAACTCCCATGCTTTGCCGTCATGCAGATGAAGAGTTTAAGAAAACTGTGAGAAACATTGTGAAGAATCAAGAACATCTTCTCAAGACAAGCGGCCCGCAAGGTATTGTATCATAGATTATCAAAATGCACTTTATTTCTGATTGTACCAAGCATATTTTTGTATTTACTTTATTCTGAAATGTATGCAAGACCGCTCCGGAATTAAACGCTTGTTTTAAAGAACCACCCTGTGTCTGTGTCCTTGTGACGAGAGCTTCACTGATCATTATAATGATTATAAAAAGTAATTGATTTAAGTAGACATGGATGAAGTGAGATCTGCATCCAGCAGGCAAACAGCTTCAGGAGGTTAATTGATATGATGGATGCAGACAGATGTTCAGTGCATCAGTGTTAATAAGCATCACAAACAGGGGTTGTGGTGTGAAGTCACTGGGGAGGAGCCACCAATCACGTAACTGTGTTTAATGAATGAACGAAAAACGCCTTTACACCTGTTTGAGAGAGGAGGGGGTCCTCTCTCAAACAGGTGTAAAGGCGTTTTTCGACCAGAGGAACTTTAATCAGAAACTAGGAACTTTACTACGTGCGTTTGGACCCAGGGTCTAAATTTAGTTCAGGGGTAGATAATCTCCCCCCTGAAAAGCCCCATGCTTGGGGGGGGGGTACTTTTTAAAGGTCCCGGCACTTTCGGGGGGCAGGGCCTGCAATGCAGAACGTGTCTGATTGGTAGATTAACCTCAGTGTTTTTATTCCTCCCTCCGTCCACAATAACATCACACACATCTGTGATTCACTTGATTTCTCTTTCTTTCATTAGTTTTTATTTGTTCTATCTTTTTTGTATGTGTGTGTACTTTTCAAAAGAAGAAGCTGTGATTCTCTTGATTTAGCAGCTTGTAGCAGTAGTCTTCTCTCAGCCCACCGTGAATGCGTCTCTCCCGGTGTTCCGGTTTTAAAAGTGACCCTGTAAACTGGAGACCTTCAGCTGAACGTGTCAGTGTTTGTGGAGTTTACACAGCTGTTGAAACACAGAGGGAGTTCCTGGGAATGCAAACTAGTTTAGTTTTTATTAAGATTTCAAAATATCCTCATCAGATATTTAATGATCATCTAAAGACGTTTATGAGGGATGCATCCGGCTGAAAGTCTCCAGTTAACAGGGTCGCTGTTTAAACCAAAACACCGGTCGATCTCTCCCACGGCTTTTTGAGTTCAAAAGGATTTTAAAGGCGTGTTGAAACGTCTTTGCTACTCGCGCTTATCTCCTCTCACGTGTTGATTCAGTGAATCCATCTGTGATGAAATATAGCACCATCTAAAACAGACCAGCTGAGTCTCTTCATGCTAACAGGCTACCTGTTGTGTTGCTCATAATGATACCTGCCTGTCCGTCTGCTTCTATGATGTCATCAGTGATGAATGGCATTCGTCTTTGTTTTACTGCCCTCTACTGGTCTGGTGGTGTAGTGCATTTACTTTTTTTCCCTCCATATGTCACTGGCCTGATTTACACAATCGACTTCAGCCTGTGGTCAAAAGACAACAATGGGGGCACAGGAACCTTTTAGTTCAGGGTAAAGTAGCTCTGGGGGTAAAAGACACCGGAACTCTTGGTGGAAATGCACCTTAATACTATGAAGCGTGTTTTTTTCACAGGAACGTGTAACTGTCCCTGAATCATTGACAGTTCCACCTCAGCTCCTCTGTGAATCACTGACTGCATCAACCCCACAGTCAAACTTTTACTCTCCTGGGCAAACAGTACCCTTAACACTCTGACACACAATCACACATCACAGGGCTGCAGTGTATTTCTTGTGACTGAGGCAGATGAGATTTATCCCTCTGTTAGGGAAGGAAATGTAGCGAGTAATGGAGTTTCCTGTGGAGGACAGCGAGAGGCGTGAGCAGCCAGGCGAGCAAACATATCGGAAACTTATCCCATCTGAAAGAATCCCAATATCACTGCTCATGCCAACAACAACTAGCCACCTGTAGGTACGGTTCCCGAATCAGTGATGTGCTTTAGTCTTTGCCAGCTCATCTTACTGAGGCAGAAACCTATCGTACAGGAGGATTCCTCAGAGGTTATTTGCGGATTACCCTGGCTGTTTTATTTTGTATGCCTTTCAGAGCAAGTAATTTCAGCCCGTGGGGAATCACTGAGATGTATTCATAACACTGATTAGCTGGCTTCTTTACCGTTTACTCACTCTGCACGCTGTGCAGGGAGGTTGTGCATAAAAACATGCATGCACTAGAAATGCTTAGTTGTGCATAGAAACAAAGATAAAAAGTCTGTTGATTAAATTGAATCTGGACTTTCATATATCCGGTTCTTAGCCCATAACTTGAGAACAACTAAGAATCTTTTGCGGCTCAATATTAGCTGCAAATCTCAACCAATCACAGCCATCTGGGTAGGACTGAAATGAAGTAAAAATCATTGTCAAGTATTTTATCTTGTATCTTGAAATTCAAAGTCCCTTTTGGCTCCTGCTTATTTTTCACCTAACAGTTTGAACTTTAAGAAATGTACTAATGGAACATCTGAACACAAACTGAGGACACTTTAGAATAGAATAGAATAGAAAAGAAAAGCCTTTATTTGTCATTGTCAGGTGTACAATGAAATTAGAAGCGCTGCTCCTGAAGGTGCATGTTATAAATACAAATAAAATAAAAACAGGTAGAAATATGTATAAAAGACAATATAAATATAGAATAATTTAAAACAAATGTCAAATATATACAGTCATGGCCAAAAGTTTTGAGAATGATACAAATATTACATTTTCACAAAGTCTGCTGCTTCAGGGTTTTTAGGTGTTTTTGTCAGATGTTTCTATGGTATAATGAAATACAATTAGAAGCATTTCATAAGTATCAAAAGCTTTTATTGAGAATTACACAGAATTCATGCAATAAGTCAATATTTGCAGTGTTGACCCTTCTTTTTCAAGACCTCTGCAATTCTCCCTGGCATGCTGTCAATCAACTTCTGGACCAAATCCTGACTGATGGCAGTCCATTCTTGCATAATCAATGCTTGGAGTTTGTCAGAATTTGTGGGTTTTTGATTGTCCACCCGCCTCTTGAGGATTGACAACAAGTTCTCAATGGGATTAAGATCTGGGGAGTTTCCTGGCCAAGGGCCCAAAATCTTAATGTTTTGTTCCCCGAGCCATTTTGTTATGACTTTTGCTTTATGGCAAGGTGCTCCATCATGCTGGAAAAGGCATTCTTCATCACCAAACTGCCCTTGGATGGTTGGGAGAAGTTGCTCTCGGAGGACGTTCTGGTACCATTCTTTATTCACGGCTGTGTTTTTTGGCAAGATTGTGAGAGAGCCCACTCCCTTGACCGAAAAGCAACCCCACACATGAATGGTCTCAGGATGCTTCACTGTTGGCAAGAGACAGGACTGATGGTAGCGCTCACCTCGTCTTCTCCGAACAAGCCTTCCTCCAGATGCCCCAAACAATCGGAAAGGGGATTCATCAGAGAAAATGACTTTACCCCAGTCCTCAGCAGTCCAGTCCCTGTACCTTCTGCAGAATATCAGTCTGTCCCTGATGTTTTTACTGGAGAGAAGTGGCTTCTTTGCTGCCCTCCTTGACACCAGGCCTTCCTCCAAAAGTCTTCGCCTCACTGTGCGTGCAGATGCACTCACACCTGCCTGCTGCCATTCCTGAGCAAGCTCTGCACTGGTGGTGGCCCGATCCCGCAGCTGTAACACCTTCAGGAGACGGTCCTGGCGCTTGCTGGACTTTCTTGGGCGCCCTGGAGCCTGTTTGGCAACAATTGAACCTCTCTCCTTGAAGTTCTTGATAATTGGATAGACGGTTGACTGAGGTGCAATCTTACTCGCTGCTATAAACTTCCCTGTTAGGCCCTTTTTGTGCAATGCAATGATGGCTGCACGTGTTTCCTTGCAGGTAACCATGGCTAACAGATGAGGAACAATGGTGTCATGCACCATCTTCCTTTTAAAGTGTCCAGTCACTCAATCATGACAGATTGATCGCCAGCCTTGTCCTCATCAACACCCACACCTGTGTTAATGTGTGTGACACCTGTGTGTCATTGAAATGATGTTAGCTGGTCCTTTTGTGGCAGGGCTGAAATGCAGTGGAAATGTGTTTTTGGTGATAAAGTTCATTTTCAAGGCAAAGAGGGACTTTGCAATTAATTGCAGTTGAGCTGATCACTCCTCATAACATTCTGGAGTATATGCAAATTGCCATTATAAAAACTGAAACAGCAGACTTTGTGAAAATTAATAGTTGTGTCATTCTCAAAACTTTTGGCCATGACTGTACAGTCAGGTCGGGGTTCAGAAGAGGTTTTTGGTTTTGCACATTATATGAACAGTTTCTGGTATTGCACTTGACATGAATATTATTGCACAGTAATGCATATTGCACTTGAGGGGATTTTTTTTTAAATTTCAGCTGTTTTGTGGATGTTTAGTGTTGTGATGGCTCTCAGGAAGAAACTGTCTTTGAGTCTGTCTGTCTGGGCTCTGTGTGACCTGTAGTGCCGGCCAGAGGGCAGCAGGTTGAACAGGTGGTGACGGGTGGGATGAGTCCTTGATGATGTTGCTGGCTCTGCAGTGATAGTGAGAGCTCGCCATGTCCTCCAGCCAGGGCAGAGAGCAGCCGCTGATCCTCTGGGCTGTGTTGATCACCCTCTGCAGAGCTCTCCTGTCCGCTGCGGTGCAGCCGGCGTACCACACCGAGATGCAGTATGCCAGAATACTCTCCACGGTAGCTCGATAGAAGGCCACAAACAGCTCCTTCTCCAGGTTGTTTTTCCTGAGCACTCTCAGGAAGTGGAGTCGCTGCTGAGCCTTCTTCACCACAGCCACGGTATTCACAGACCAGGAGAGATCATTCAAGATCTGCACACCCAGAAACCTGATGGAGTGGACCCTTTCAACTTGGTCCCTGTTGATGTAGAGGGGGGCCAGGTCTGCTCTGTTCTTCCTGAAGTCCAGGATCAGTTCTTTGGTTTTTGGGGTGTTCAGTGTGGGGTTGTTTACTGAACACCACGCAGACAGTCTCCCAACCTCATCTCTGTACCCTGACTCATCTCCTCCTGAGATGAGCCCGATCAAGGTGGTATCATCTGAAAACTTTATGATGGTGTGTACAGAGTGTACAGAAGTGGACTCAGTACACAACTTTGTGGGGAACCAGTGCTGAGTGTTAAGGTGGGGGAGAGGTGGGGGCCAAGTCTGACAGACTGTGAGCGGTCTGTCAGAAAGTTTTTGATCCAGGTGCAGATGGGGGTGGAGAGGCCTAGGTGAGAGAGTTTCTCAACTAGGATGCCCTGGATGAGGATGTTGAAGGCTGAGCTATAGTCTATGAAGAGCATTCTCACATAGCTCCCCTGGTGTTCCAGGTGGCTCAGCACAGTGTGGAGAGCTATGCTGATGGCGTCCTCTGTGGATCAGTTTGCTCTGTACGCAAACTGATGCGGGTCGAAGGGGGGAGGTAGACAGTCTCTGATGTGCTGGGAGACCAGTCTCTCAAAACACTTCATGATTACAGGAGTGAGTGCCACTGGCCTGCAATCATTGATGGCTGTCCTTTTGTGGGCGGGGATGATGGTGGCTGTTTTGAGGCATGATGGGATGGTCGCTTGTGACAGGGAAAGGTTGAAGATCTTTGTGAAGACCCCAGTCAGCTGATGAGCACAACCCTTGAGTACCTTTCCACGTACTCCGTCAGGGCCAGCAGCTGTGTCAGTGTGCCAGTACTGGAGGCTGGTGGAAGTGGAAGTCCAGTGATTGTTTGGGGCCTTTCAGTCTCAAAGCTGGTTGTCAAAGAAGTTGTTGAGTTCCTCTGCCAGCAAGCATCAGCACTAACAGTCACATGGTTGTTGCCTCTGTGGTTGGTGGTGTGCTGTACTCCCTGCCACATCTTCCTCAGGTTGTTGTCTGTGAAGTGGTCCTCGATTCTCCTCTTGCAGGCTGTCTTTGCATCTCTGATGCCTCTCTTCAGGTCAGACCTGGCCGCGCTGTACAGGGCCCTGTCCCCTGACTTGAAGGCGGTGTTGTGGCTCTTGAGGTGAGTCTGGACCTAGCTGGTCATCCAGGGTTTCTGGTTTGGAAAAACCCAGATCCTTTTGTTGACAGTGACATTGTCCAGACAGTTCTTGATGTAGGAAAGTACAGGGTCTGTATATTCCTGGGGGTTATGGTGTTTGAATAGATCCCAAAAGGTCAGCTCAAAACAGTCCTGCAGCTGAGAGTGGGCTCCTTCAGGCCAGATTTGGATATTCTTTGTTTCAGGCTTTGTTCTCTGCCTGAGGGGCGTGTATGTGAAATGAAAACGATGTTCCCTGCGAGCTGAGGAGAAGGAGGCAAGGACAACGTGCTGGTATTGAGGTGCAATCTAGGAAGGGACAACATCGACCTGTCCTTCCACCCACCATTATGGGGAATGTGAGACCTATCTACGATAGATATCTAAACTATGAAATAATCTGGTTTTACCATAATCTGGATTACAACAGTAGTCAAATAGGGCTATCCATTGTGTACTAACCCTACCTCTGAACAACACAACTGATGGTCTCAAACACATTAAGAAGGCAAGTCATTCTACAAATGAACTCTTGACAAGCCTCATGTTAGAAACCATTCCAGGAGACCACTTCATGAAGCAGACTGAGAGAATACCAAGAGTGTGCAAAGCTGTCATGAAGGAAAAAGGGGACTACTTTACAGAATCTAAAATATAAAACAGATTCTGCTTTGTTTAACACTTTTTGGTTCATTCAATAATTCCATATATGTTCTTTCATAGTTTTGATGTCTTCAGTATTAATCTACAGTGTTTACAATCATTACAATAAATACAAACCCTTGAATGAGAAGGTGATTCCAAACTCGATTGGTAGTGTCCATTTTATGTATGCATGTATGTGTGGATATGTTAGTGTATATGTACAGTATATGTCTCTATGTTTCTTTTATTGGTTGCTGAATCCCTCAGTGATTGTTTTGTTTTTATTTGTGATTTTGGTAACACTTTACAATAAGGGTCCCTTAATCAGCATTAGTTAATGCATTATTAAGCATTAATTAACAGTTTAATAATAGTTTAATAATCGTTACAATGTATTACCTAACATTAACTAACACATTAGTTAGTGCATTAATAAGCAGTTAATTAATGTCCACTGCTCAGAGTTAATTAATACATTATTAAGCATTAATAAAAGTTACAAAACTGAATTAGTTAACCATTAGTGAATGCTTTCTGGACCCTTATTGTAAAGTGTAACACATGCATCACTTAAGTAACACATTATAAATGCTAAACTGCTTCATTAGCATCAGCATAAGCATAAGCGTGTGCATCACTTTTAAGTGTCCTCTGGAAACACTTCTGTTGTGTTGCTGTCTATTTGCAGCGCGTTTTTCTAATGTATTGTGTTGTGGTCTTTGCATCGCGTTTTCTAAATGCTGCGCATGTGTTGTCAAATTGATGAAGATGTTTTCTTAATTTGCTTGTGTTTTGTCTTTTTGCATGTGTTTTCTTAAGTTGCAGTGCTGTGAGCTCTCAGGGCCACCGTACTTCTCTGTGCCAGTTGAGATGTTATCTGTGATTATCTGTTTTATTCTAAATAAAATGTGTTGAATTCTTTATATGTGTTGCTTCAACTACATTTCAACTCATTTTGCTTCAGTGTATGTGTTACCTAAGGGATACATGTGTTACACTTTACAATAAGGGTCCAAAAAGCATTCACTAATGCTTAATTATGGTTAAGTAATGCTTATGAGGCAGTTTAGCATTTATAATGTGTTACTTAAGTGATGCATGTGTTACACTTTACAATAAGGGTCCAGAAAGCATTCACTAATGGTTAACTAATTAAGTTTTGTAACTTTTATTAATGCTTAATAATGTATTAATTAACTCTGAGCAGTGGACATTAATTAACTGCTTATTAATGCATTAACTAATGTGTTAGTTAATGTTAAGTAATACATTATAACGATTATTAAACCATTATTAAACTGTTAATTAATGCTTAATAATGCATTAACTAATGCTAATTAAGGGACCCTTATTGTAAAGTGTTACCGTGATTTTTGCATGGCTTCTATGTTGTGGAGGAAATTGATGATTGTTGATGCAGACCGTAATAAACCTAACAATAACAATAAAAACAATAAGACGTCTGTTTTTGCTAACCAAGTTTGAATGTAATACTATATTATTAACATTTATTATTTTCGTCATGAAAAAATGAGTCGTTGACGAACATTTAACATCATAATTTTGTTAACGAAATTAACACTGCAGGGGAGGATGGGGGTAATGTGCTCTTAACTTAAAGGTGCCTGTTAAAAGTTGAGCAGCAGTATTTTGGACTAACTGTAGGCGTGACATGGAGGCCTGGTTAACACCGATATAAGTGCATTACATTTTTTCAGACGAGTCGAAATAAAAGGATGTATCACTGTCTCAAAATCATTAACAGATAAAACTGATTTAAAGCAGAAGTCAAACCAGTGCTCTTCTTTTTAGCTGCATTATGGCACAGAGACTGATGCAGGAGCAAGGCTTGAGTAGTCAATCTACAAACCTATTCTCCTCGTGCACACAAACCACAAAGATCCTGTAAGGAACTTTCTGTTTCTGCTAAATTTGCAGTTCCTTTTATCTCCTTCCTTTTATCTCGTCTTGTGCACTAAGCTGTGTTTCTGATGAAAATCTCACACAGGAACATTTCAGCAGCCGAATGTATCACCCTGTGTATCTTTATGCTGATGGTCTACTTTTCTTGTACAGGGGATACAGAGAAATTAATGTGAATTTTAATGTCAGCTAAGAATTTGTCATGGAGGAAGAGGAGTGATAGAAGCAGGGGCGTGTGTAGGCTGCTCTCTGCTGCAGAGATGGAAGTTGAATTTGTTCATTACCTGCTCTGCAGCTGTCCACACTGATTGGCTGAATATGAAATGGACCCCCACCTTGACTTTTGCTGACTGTGCAAAAATCATGCTTTCCTTAATGCTATGTGCATCACGTACGACATGAGGCTCAGTCAGCCTGATAGAGGAGCGTGTATGTTATTAAACTGAGAGACAAGGAGTGTCTTCAGGTCAGTTCACTTTGTAAGTGTTGCATTAGGTTGCAGCCCATGCACAACTAAAGTCTACATTCAGAAGTCAAGTCAAGTCAAGTCAACTTTATTTATATAGCACATTTAAAAACAACCAGTGTTGGCCAAAGTGCTTTACAAGGTAAAAAGTAAAAATTACATGAAGACAACAATAAACAACAACATAACAGGATATTAATGTCCTCTTCACGAGTAGAAGGCCAAAGAGAAGAGATGGGTCTTCAACAAAGATTTAAAACATTCAACAGTTGGGGCCGATCTTAATTGGAGTGGCAAGCCATTCCAGAGCTTGGGGGCCGCTGCTGCAAAGGCTCGGTCTCCCCGGGTTTTAAGGCGACTTTTAGGCACATCCAGGAGCAGCTGGTTTGTTGACCTCAGTGCTCGGGTTGGGTTGTGAGCATGGAGAAGATCAGCCAAGTAGGATGGTGCCAATCCATTTAGGGCCTTGTATGTTAAAAGTGCAACTTTAAAATCAATCCTGTGACGGACTGGGAGCCAGTGGAGAGCACGCAGCACAGGTGTGATGTGCTCCCTCTTTTTCCTGCCAGTCAGGAGGCGAGCTGCCGCATTCTGTACAAGCTGCAGGCGCTGAATAGACGCCATGTCTAAGCCGACATACAAAGAATTACAATAATCAAGCCTAGCCGTAATAAAGGCATGTACAACTCTCTCTAGATCCTTAGAAGATTGGATCTAGGTTCATAATTAGGTGGGGGCGACTGACACTCACACGGGACTTCCACCTGATCCCCGCCCGGTCCATCTCCGATCCGCTGCGGTCTGTCTCCGTGCTCTCTCGTCCGTCAACACCCACCAGTTGCATTTTCAGAATGCAACACGGATCAGACGCGGCGGATCCAGAGAAAGTTAACACATTGACGAGAATAGAAACCTCTCAGATCTGGTACGATGACGGATCGGAGACGGATCTGGTGGAATTTGGCTGTCATTGATAGAGCCAGACGTCTCTTACTTGAAAGGTTATGATTCACATTCCCCAACAGTCCACATGCTCCAACATCCACATACTGAGCTGTTTTCAGGCAAGACACTGACCCCAAACTGCTCTGTGTTTGAAAGGAAAGAAAGGCAAAGCTACTTTAGAGAAATGTGTAAAAGAATAAGCATGTTTGTTTGTCTGTTTTTATGATGATTTAATGATGACTGTTTTTATTATCTGTAAGGTGACCTTGGGTGATTTGAAAGGCGCCCAAAATCAAATGTGTTATTATTATTATAATTATTAACCACCCAGCCCTATGCTATAATCAATAGGGATGTACGGATATACCACAAGACGGTAAAAAATCAGTACAAATAAGGGTGGATTAAAATCAATTCAACAACATTTGTATTGTGATATTATTTTTAAACAGTAGAGGGCGCTATCTGCATTTTTCACTCCTCTTGTTCAGCATCATGAAGTCTAAATCAGTCTGTCAAAGCGTAAAAAGCTCTCTGAATAATGAATCTTTATTGTATCATTAGCTTGATTAAAACATCTCTAATCAACGTTGTGGGCTCGATTCAACCTGAGCATCTTCACACAGAATCAAACTCTAGTTGAAAATCTGTTTATACTCATTGAGCATTGAACGTCGCCTCAGATAGTGCAAACATGAAAAGCTTTATTTCCCCTAGTGATTACATTTGAGCTCAACACCCCAAATGGGATCAATCGGCCTGGCAACATGCTGTTATTGTGCACACTGACGTCTTTGACAGTCTATTCACGTCGACACGCAGGAGGGACCCCAACACATTCATATAAAAGCAAACAACAACACGGCAGCTTCAGACGGGGACAACATGCTACAGACAAACTCACACATGAAAGAAAATGTCATGAGGAGTGGACACGAGGAGAGGAAGGGGGGTGTGGACAGAGAACTGGGGATGGGAAGAGGACTCCGTCTGGATCACACCTTCAGGGGTAAGCCAAACAGACAAACAGGAAAAGAGACAAAGGAGAAGATGATGATGAAGATGGCAGGACTGAGAACGATGGGAGGCTGCAGGCAGCAGAGCCTGAGGAAATTTGTTGCAACAGGCGTTGAGAAGAGAAAGACGTGTTGCTCATTGAGTCTGAAGGGGCTGTAACACATGTTCACTCCAGCTGTCAGACTCATAGTGAACACAAAGTCTATTCTGAGATGTAGATGTGTGGACGCTGAGTCTAGCTTGACTGTAATCTAGCTAATTGGATCATCTGGTTAAACGTACGCTTGTTTTGTTGGCTATTTACCAAACTCAAGACATTTTCATGAAGCATTCAAACTTTAAAGACATCTGACTTTTGAAGACTGACCAAGCAGATGGCACATGAAGGTCTAAAGGGTTCTTTAATATAGTAATTCACTTCACTGTTTTCTATTTTACATGAACATGATATGTATAAGATGACCATGACGTTATTCAAGACTGCTGTAGACGTCCTCCTGCTGTGGACGTTCCAGACTCCAGCTGATACGGACGTGCTGGACTCCAGCAGCAACAGCTACTACTACTCGTCTCATCACTATCTCCGCTCCCTCTCTCTCTTATTCTCCTCTATCCCTCTTTCCAGACCCAACTGGGTCGAGGCAGATGGCTGTCTAACATGAGTCTGATTCTCCTCGAGGTTTGTCCTCGCCTAGCCGGGTAATAAGCAGGACAATGTATGATTAGCAGGTGGTTATGACAAGACCCTGTGTCGGGGTCTTGTCATAACCACCCATAAAACTCATGTAAACTCAACTCTTATGTAATCAGTTACCACAAACATTTGGAGTCATTTACACTTGTTAGAGTTTACAGTATAGTTTGAGTGCAGCAGAAAACAGTGGAGAGACTCCATGCTAAAAGACTTTAAACCTAATAATGCTGTTGGGAAACAAATGATGAGGAATTTATCAATCATGTGAAGATAAACCACATTCAGACAAACACTTATTTATCACCTGTAACTGCTGCATTCAGTGTTTCACTGGGATTAATACCTGTGCCAGTCCTGTTTGGAAGTGAGACCCCTGGTAAATCTGTCAGGTTTAAAGTCCTCTGAATGATGGACACAGAAGGAATCTCAGAGGAAACAGACTCTGCTCCCAGAAACAAGTAAGGGATAATCTTCTGTACCTCACACTTTGGCATATCTTCAGAGAATGAAAGTTTGACAGCTGAAGACAAAACAATGTGGTTTTCGTTCTGGAGAACTCCATGGCCAATTATGAGAATATGTGATGATTGTGCCAGAGCTGTCACTGGCTTTATGTCCACAGATCAGTCACTTACACCATTAATATACTATATGCTGAGATTAAGTTTCTATGGCTCCGTACAGGCATGGGAACAGATATCACTGAGACCCCAACACAGGGTCTTGTCATAACCACCTGCTAACCATACGTTATCCCTCACATGTACACCAGCAGTGATATCTGTTCCCATGCCTGTACGGAGCCATAGAAACTTAATCTCAGCATATAGTATATTAATGGTGTAAGTGACTGATCTGGAAATAAAGCCAGTGACAGCTCTGGCACAATCATCACATATTCTCATAATTGGCCATGGAGTTCTCCAGAACGAAAACCACATTGTTTTGTCTTCAGCTGTCAAACTTTCATTCTCTGAAGATATGCCAAAGTGTGAGGTACAGAAGATTATCCCTTACTTGTTTCTGGGAGCAGAGTCTGTTTCCTCTGAGATTCCTTCTGTGTCCATCATTCAGAGGACTTTAAACCTGACAGATTTACCAGGGGTCTCCTTTCCAAACAGGACTGGCACAGGTATTAATCCCAGTGAAACACTGAAGGCAGCAGTTACAGGTGATAAATAAGTGTTTGTCTGAATGTGGTTTATCTTCACACGATTGATAAATTCCTCATCATTTGTTTCCCAACAGCATTATTAGGTTTAAAGTCTTAGCATGGAGTCTCTCCACTGTTTTCTGCTGCACTTAAACTATACTGTAAACCTGAACAAGTGTAAATGACTCCAAATGTTTGTGGTAACTGATTACATAAGAGTTGGGATTACATGAGTTTTTAAGGAGCGGGAATACCATTTTTGAGTATAACTGAAAAATAAAATGTGATTTCAGTTTACTCAATTGTTTTCTTTCTTTTTCTTATTTTCAAGTTTCCCCAACTCAAATTTATTAGTTACATGTTTTATATTTTTAATTCAAACCTACTAGATGAAACCGAGTCCACGTCATGGTTTGGTCTGTTTAGTTTGTTCATTGTGTTTCATCCATACATTATCTTGACCACTTATCCCGTTTCGGGGTCAAGGGGGGCTGGAGCCAATCCCAGCTGACTTCGCGCTGAAGGCAGGTCGCCAACCCATCACAGGGCAAACCCGGAGAGACAGACAACCATTCACGCACACACACACTCAAACCTACGGGCAACTTAGAGCGATCAATTAACCTTCAAACACATATTCACACACTCACACCTACAGGCAATTTACAGTGACCAATTAACCTGGAGAGCATGTTTTTGGACCCGGAGAGAACTCACGCATGCACCGAGAGAACATGCAAACTCCACACAGAAAGGCACCTGCCCGACCAGGGACTCGAACCGGGAACCTTCTCACTGTGAGGCAACAACGCTACCCACTGCACAACCTGGTGTTCCAAACTCAACAGAGCAACTGAAACAGGGCTCGAGACTGCGACCAAAACGGTCGCATTTGTGACCATTTTTTCAGCGTGTGCGAGTAAGAATTTAATCTGGTCATGTTCTTTTTTTTTAGTTGCTAAGCACCGCTCGAGTGGCAGCTTGTTGCAGTAGCTCTCTCTTCATTGTTCTTTTTTCAACTTATTTTCATATCTGTTTAGTTATTGTTGTATTTGGAGCCTGTCATCACTTTTAACGACTCATTTGTTGGCCATAGACACCAAAACTGTTATGGATGATTTTGTACGCCTCAATATGATCGGTTCTTCCGCTGAGGACATTTTTAAAGATGTCAACAACAAAACAACAAATCAAAACTCAATGTGGCTGAAGTTGTTTTCTTCATCTACCAGTCAGGGTCCGGGAGGCAGACACCCTCTCCACTTTTAAGAGTAGACTTAAAACTTTCCTTTTTGATAAAGCTTATAGTTAGAGCTGGATCAGGCTTGGACCAGCTTTTGTCATGCTGCTATAGGCCTAGACTGCCGGGGGAACTGGCACACTGACACACTGGGATCCTAGCTCACCTTCTTCCCCCCAACCCCCTCATCACTTACTTTAACTCTGCCTGTCCCATTAAAGTTACTAACCATAGACCTTTCTGGAGTCCCTGAGCTCCATTGTCTCGTAGATTCCTCTGAGCTGCCGTTGACGTCCTCCTGCTGTGGACGTTCCAGACTCCAGCTGATACGGATGTGCTGGACTCCAGCGGCAACAGCTTCTACGACTCGTCTCATCACTATCACCTCTCTCTCTTACTCCCCTCTATCTGTCTTTCCAGACCCAACTCAGTCGAGGCATGATGGCTGTCTAACATGAGTCTGGTTCTGCCTGAGGTTTCTGCCTGTTAAAAGGAAGTTTTTCCTCACCACTGTAACTAGCTAAATACTGCGATGTGCAATGCTCATGATGGATTAAGGTGGGGTCAGACTGAGTCTTACCCTGTCTTGGTGTTGGGTCTCTGTTCATAGTTTGACATAGAGTGGTCTAGACCTCCTATGTTTGTAAAAGCGTCTTGAGATAACGTTTGTTGTGATTTGGCGCTATACAAATAAAGACTGATTGATTGATTGATTGATTCATCCCTCGCTCGCACGTGTCTCGTTCTTCAGAGATTTTTGGCCGTCGGCAAACCAGCTGAAAGGTGCATTACGGACACCCACTGCATGATGTCACGTAAGGTTGCGTCTGTGAACATGCAACTTTCTTTTTTTTTTTTTAATCGCAGCCTTTGCAATTTGAAAATTGCATTCTATTTAGATCGCGATGTCGGTTTGAATTCGATTAATCGTTCAGCCCTACTTCAGACACAGCACCCTAATGCCCTCCTTCTCATCTCTGGGGACTTTAACCATGCTTCTGTGTCCTCCACTCTGCCCACATTCACCCAGTATGTCACATGCTGCACCGGAGTCAATAAAACACTGGACTTACTGTATGCTAACCCCAAGGAAGCATACAGCTCTTCACCTTCTCCCTATAGGAAGATCTGACCACAACCTGGTATGTGTCCTGCCTGTGTCCTCTTGTTCACTGACAGCCTGTGGTCAAACGCACTGTGAAGAGATGGTCTGAGGAGTCTGAGGAGGCTCTGAAAGACTGTTTTGAAACAACTCTGTTGGAAGAACTCAGTGACCCTCATGGGGAGGATATCAACTGCCTCACTGACAGCATAACGGACTATATAAACTTCTATGTGGATAACATCGTACCCACCAAGACTATCAGGTGTTTCTCTAACAACAAGCCCTGGATTACACCTGACATTAAGGCTCTGCTTAAGGACAAAAAGAGGGCCTTTTTGTCAGGCAACAAAGAGGAGCTGAAAACTGTTCAGAGGGAGTTGAGGAGGAAGATCAGGGAGGGCAAAAACCAATACAAGAGGAAGATGGAGGAACAGCTGCAGCAGAACAACGTCAGTGGAGTCTGGAGGGGCCTGAAAACCATCACTGGGTACAAGGAGCCTGACAGCCAGACTGAGGGGGATCTAAAGTGGGTGAACGACCTGAACATTTTCTTCAACAGATTTGAACAGTCACCCACCCCTCCCCCTGCCCAGATCCCAGTCCTGCAACACCCATTGCCTACTGTGGCTGTGACTGGCCAGGAAGAAGCTGAACAGACTGGTGAAGAAGGCCAGCTCTGTCCTGGGCTGCCCACTGGACCCTGTGGAGGTGGTGGCTGACAGGAGGATGATAGCAAAGCTATCTTCTCTGATGGACAACACGTCACACCCATAGACTGTATAAAATATGGACGTAGTATCCGTGACGTCACCCTTCTGTTTCTGAAGAGCTGTTTTGAGACCAATCGTCAGCGGCAGCCATATTGCTTCCGTGGAGCCAGTGTGACGTAAAGAGGCGGAGTTTGAGCCTCCTAGCCAACAGCTGCAGTGTTCCCACAGGCAGCTGTGCCTCTCATTGGAAGACTAGTAATCTCAGTATCTTCGAAATTGCTGCGTTACAAAAAAATTCACCCCCTCACAGTGAGAGCACATCGAGAAATGAGCTATCCAGACTACACTCATCTTTTGTACCAGACTGTAAACATGTTTATTAATGCTGCAAAGATCGTCTTTTTCCCATTCATGTGTATGTGACTTCTGGTACTTCTGGAGCCAGCTAGCGGATCCTCGATGAACTGCAGCTTTTATCACTTCCACATTGACTCATATTTTTAGACCGGAGGTTGCCGCTAGGTTACACCCCCTCCAGGAGACCATAACAACACTAAGTAGCCCGTTCAGGGACAGACTTCTTCACCCACGGTGTCTCACGGAGAGATACCACAGGTCTTTTCTTCCTGCAGTGGTCAGACTATATAACCAATAATATATATATATATATATGTGTGTTAGAAATGCTCATTTTTTTACCTCTTTAATTTTAATTTTAATTTTAATTGCTAATAACTTTTTAATAATTGTTACTTTATAAGCTCTTGTTTGCTTTATACAGCGGGGCAAAAAAGTATTTAGTCAGCCACTGATTTTGCAAGTTCTCCCACTTAGAAAGATGAGAGAGGTCTGTAATTTTCATCAGAGGTACACTTCAACTATGAGAGACAAAATGAGAAAAAAAATCCATGAAATCACATTGTAGGATTTTTAAAGAATTTATTTGTAAATGATGGTGGAAAATAAGTATTTGGTCACCCACAAACAAGCAAGATTTCTGTCTCTCACAGACCTGTAACTTCTTCTTTAAGAAGCTCTTCTGTCCTCCACTCGTTACCTGTATTAATGGAACCTGTTTGAACTGGTTATCTGTATAAAAGACACCTGTCCACAGCCTCAAACAGTCAGACTCCAAACTCAACCATGGCCAAGACCAAAGAGCTGTCCAAGGACACCAGGAAGAAAATTGTGGACCTGCACCAGGCTGGGAAGAGTGAATCTACAATAGGCAAGCAGGTTGGTGTGAATAAATCAACTGTGGGAGCAATTGTAAGAAAATGGAAGACATATAAGACCATTGATAATCTCCCTCGATCTGGGGCCCCACGCAAGATCTCATCCCGTGGGGTCAAAATGATCATGAGAACGGTGAGCAGAAATCCCAGAACTACACGGAGGGACCTGATGAATGACCTGCAGAGAGCTGGGACCAAAGTAACAAAGGCTACCATCAGTAACACACTACGCCGAGAGGGACTCAAATCCTGCAGCGCCAGGCGTGTCCCCCTGCTTAAACCAGTACATGTCCAGGCCCGTCTGAAGTTTGCCAGAGAGCATATGGATGATCCAGAAGAGGGTTGGGAGAATATCATGTGGTCACATGAAACCAAAATAGAACTTTTTGGTAAAAACTCAACTCGTCGTGTTTGGAGGAAGAAGAATGCTGAGTTGCATCCCAAGAACACCATACCTACTGTGAAGCATGGGGGTGGAAACCTCATGCTTTGGGGCTGTTTTTCTGCAAAGGGGACAGGACGACTGATCCGTGTTAAGGGAAGAATGAACGAGTCCATGTATCGTGAGATTTTAAGCCAAAACCTCCTTCCATCAGTGAGAGCATTGAAGATGGAACGTGGCTGGGTCTTCCAGCATGACAATGATCCCAAACACACCGCTCGGGCAACGAAGGAGTGGCTCTGTAAAAAGCATTTGAAGGTCCTGGAGTGGCCTAGCCAGTCTCCAGACCTCAACCCCATAGAAAATTTGTGGAGGGAGTTGAAAGTCCGTGTTGCCCAGTGACAGCCCCAAAACATCACTGCTCTAGAGGAGATCTGCATGGAGGAATGGGCCAAAATACCAGCTACAGTGTGTGCAAACCTGGTGAAGACTTACAGGAAACGTTTGACCTCTGTCATTGACAACAAAGGTTATGTTACAAAGTATTGAGTTGAACTTTTGTTATTGACCAAATACTTATTTTCCACCATCATTTACAAATAAATTCTTTAAAGATCCTACAATGTGATTTCCTGGATTGTTTTCCTCATTTTGTCTCTCAAAGTTGAAGTGTACCTCTGATGAAAATGACAGACCTCTCTCATCTTTCTAAGTGGGAGAACTTGCAAAATCAGTGGCTGACTAAATACTTTTTTGCCCCACTGTATATTTCTACTACTGTTACTGTGAAACTTGAATTTCCCCGTGTGGGATGAGTAAAGGAATCTCTTATCTTATCTTCATGCAAGTAAATATGTTTTAATGCTCCCTCTAACACAGGCACTGTATTAGACATTGTGGTTGAAAGTCTTTTTCACTGGCTTAGTCAGTCTCCTCCACCTGCACTCTCTCCTGTTCTGAATAGACATACCAGGGTTCCCACTCTTTTCCAGAGATCATTTTCCAGGACATTTTCAGTGATGATCAAGCTGGTATGACAGTCTAAAATGAGTTCCTAATTTAGTTCCTAAATAGTCTAATATGTTCCTCTCAGTGGAAGTCTACATTGAAAGAGCCATGCAGTCTATGGCTGTCCAAAAAATCATCTCTTACATGCTTAAAAATTATGGCAAATTAATTATAGAACAATGCAACCACAGATGTACAGCACTTTATTAGTGCAACCAAGCAACAATGATGGGCAACTCTCATCTCAGTTTTCTTTTTTCTCAAAAAATATAAAGTTAGCTAAGTAAAAAACAAAAGAGCAAGCAAAGGACTCTGGAAGCTGCCTTACTGAAATAACTAAATAATAATAATAATAATCAGAGGATCAGTGCATTAATGACCTAAGTAGAACTGAATGACAAAAGTGGCCACAAATGTTGAATGGGGATGTGTTTTTTTTAACCTTCCCAGGTCGCACGCAGTCATGTTGGAATAATTTTCCAGGCCAATCTGTGATTTTCCAGGACATTTTACTTGTTCTCCCATTTTCCAGGTGTTTTCCAGTACTGGAAAACTGGTCAACTGTTTTCCAGGTTTTCCAGGACGCGTGGGAAC
Organism: Notolabrus celidotus; assembly: GCF_009762535.1. Taxonomy (NCBI): domain Eukaryota; kingdom Metazoa; phylum Chordata; class Actinopteri; order Labriformes; family Labridae; genus Notolabrus; species Notolabrus celidotus. The sequence continues at coordinate 430,915 of NC_048287.1, read as the reverse complement.
CCTGACATACGCGCATCACACACCTAAGACAGACAGAACTTCAGACAACAAGCGTTTCGCTGTTGCCAGAAAAAAGTGCCAAATCAGACTGTACTGATGATGACAAGGACAGGGAGACACCGGCCGAGCAGCAGGTGAAGGAAAAAAAAATCTGCTTTCAACCACAATGTCTTAGCAGTAACCAGACAAAGTTCATATTCACAGTAAAATATTTTGCAAATATCATAACTCGAGTCATTGTCAATCTTTACTTCATACTAAACTACAGTATGCCAAATTAGATAACTATTCATCAGCATGCATGGTCATGCTGTACACCCAAAAAGGGTGCAACCAAATCATGTGCAGGTGCCACCAACTGAGAATGTTGGTAGGCACCAGTGCTACCAGTGGAAAAGTTAGTGTACAGTAGAGCCCTGTGAAATAAACCTGTCTTATCTGAAGTCCGTGTACGTGGACTGAAAAAGCCTTGTTGAATCAAAGGGGAACTACATCAAAAATAGATGATTAGATAAATAAATAAAACAGCATTACAATCAGGGAGGGTTACACAGTCATTATCATCAGGAACAGACTCTGGTTTGAACTGAGTGAAGCCAAGAGATGAATTTGTTGGTGTCCCCAGACCCTGAATGTGATTGATGGTAAAATATGAGTGAGATGGAAACATGGTGAAAAAAAGATGCTGGTCCTGTCATATAGTGCTCGGCTATGTGAGTGTATGAGGATGTGTGTGGTTGCAAAGACAATAATCTTTGTGACAGTGGAAAAAGTACAATGGACTGCTGCAGCAATATGAGGAGCAATCAATGGGATACCAGTCCAATACCAGGCCTTGCAATGAACCACTCTGTGCTGTGAAGTGTGTGTGTGTGTGTGTGTGTGTGTGTGTGTGTGTGTGTGTGTGTGTGTGTGTGTGTGTGTGTGTGTGTGTGTGTGTGTGTGTGTGTGTGTGTGTGCATAACAGAGAGACAGAGAGAGACAGACGGACAAAGAGAAAGAGGGAAATAATAGAGAATATTTCTATAGAGCTCTGATGAGCGGTGGATGGCCTGTGTGAGATATGAAATGATAAACCCCGCTCTGTGGTCTTCATTGCTGCACGTCAGAGTGAAATAGAGTGATCTGTAGCTGAGCTCTCTGCCAAACAGACGTTCAGCAGAGGTTAGGCGAGAGGCTGAAGAAGCTGTCCCATTAGGACCTGACCCCTGACCACCTGGATGATTGACACCTGGGCTTCACATGGAGGTTTTAATAGAACTTGCTTCTACTGGCAGGTGTCCTCAACACGATGCATAATAATGTGATGACTGATGCTATGTTACAAAAAATAAGGTAACACTTTACAATAAGGGTCCCTTAATTAGCATTAGTTAATGCATTATTAAGCATTAATTAACAGTAATAGTTTAATAATCGTTACAATGTATTACCTAACATTAACTAACACATTAGTTAGTGCATTAATAAGCAGTTCATTAATGTCCACTGCTCAGAGTTAATTAATACATTATTAAGCATTAATAAAAGTAACAAAACTTAATTAGTTAACCATTAGTGAATGCCTTCTGGACCCTTATTGTAAAGTGTAACACATGCATCACTTAAGTAACACATTATAAATGCTAAACTGACTCATAAGCATCAGCATCAGCATAAGCATAAGCGTGTGCATCAATTTTAAGTGTCCTCTGGAAACACTTCTGTTGTGTTGCTGTCTATTTGCAGCATGTTTTTCTAATGTATTGTGTTGTGGTCTTTGCATCGCGTTTTCTAAATGCTGCGCATGTGTTGTCAAATTGATGAAGATGTTTTCTTAATTTTCTTGTGTTTTGTCTTTTTGCATGTGTTTTCTTAAGTTGCAGTGCTGTGAGCTCTCAGGGCCACCGTACTTCTCTGTGCCAGTTGAGATGTTATCTGTGATTATCTGTTTTATTCTAAATAAAATGTGTTGAATTCTTTACATGTGTTGCTTCAACTACATTTCAACTCATTTTGCTTCAGCGTATGTGTTACCTAAGGGATACATGTGTTACACTTTACAATAAGGGTCCAAAAAGCATTCACTAATGCTTAATTATGGTTAAGTAATGCTTATGAGGCAGTTTAGCATTTATAATGTGTTACCTAAGGGATACATGTGTTACACTTTACAATAAGGGTCCAGAAAGTATTCACTAATGGTTAACTAATTGAGTTTTGTAACTTTTATTAATGCTTAATAATGTATTAATTAACTCTGAGCAGTGGACATTAATTAACTGCTTATTAATGCATTAACTAATGTGTTAGTTAATGTTAGGTAATACATTATAACGATTATTAAACTGTTACTTAATGCTTAATAATGCATTAACTAACGCTAATTAAAGGACCCTTATTGTAAAGTGTTACCAAAAATAATAATACCAAAAAACACTATTATTGTTGAAAGTATTTTATTTGTATTTATTTATTTATTTTATTTATCTACTAAATTGTATTGATGTTTTTAGCCTTTATTTTATCTCAAACTCTTATCCTTACGCCTTTTTTAGTTATTTATTTGAACTATTTATATTCTTAATATTAATCTGATGCTTTAACTTAATTTAAATGCACATATTTCATTGTTGTTTCTATTCTAAAATCCATTTTTGTTTTTTAATGTCTTAGAATTATTTTATTTCTGCTTCTTTTCAGTCGCTGTAAAGCACTTTCAACTGCATTTGATTTGTGTAAAAGGTGCTATATAAATAAAGCTTGTTTGATTGATTGATTGATTGATTGATTGATTGATTGATTGATTGATTGATTGATTGATTGATTGACTGATTAATTGGTTGGTTGATTGTGCGACAGCAGCAGATGATAACACATTTGGGGAGTCATGTATAATCTAAAGTTTTTTATTTTTGATTAAAACAATATTTAAATGTGTTTTTTTGTTGATCTTTTATATTTTTACAGTGCTGGATACATTAAACCTAAATCAACTGCAGCCAGAGTGACTCCTGCAACATCAGCCTCTACTTTCTAAATGTGATCCCTGCCATATTCATACATCACCTCTCAGTTCAGAAAGAGAAAGCTGAAGAAAAGGTAAAAGTAGAAAAAAGAAAAACGAGGCAACCCAAAAGAAATGTCCTGAGACTAGGGATGGAAGGATATATCACAAGACGGTAAAAAAATCAGTACAAATAAGGGTGGATTAAAATCAATTCAACAAAATTTGTATTGCGATATTGTTTTTAAACAGTAGAGGGCGCTATCTGCGTTTCACTCCGCTTGTTCAACATCATGAAGTCTCTTGCGCTGCTCTCTCGTCACTCGCTGAGTGGAGTGTAACAGACATGGAGGCAGCAGGTGAAGAACGAGCAGGTCAGGATGCACCTTTGTGTTTCCAGTCTGAGGTACGGCAGCATTTTGTCTTTCCCTGATATTCCTGAAGAACAACATGTCAATTCACAGCCAGGAGCATCAGCTGCACTTTAGTTTATTTAAAACCCTCTGTAAGCCATTGCCCATTTTTGGTCATTCACAATATTCGCCTGTTGTGTTTTGGTGTTTTTTTCTAAGCTTGGGGCATGATATTAAAGACAGTGGAGTTGTTTGGGTCAATTTACAAAATTTTTACATATATGATTTGGTAAGTGTAATGTCCTCCAGTGTACTCATTTTACCAACGTTCGTGCTCTTAAGCCAAAAATGGCAGCCATTGAAACCCATTCAAACCACGTTTTTTGATCCTGGAATTACTACATCAGAAAAAAAGCTTCTGAGTTACTCATTGTTGTGAACCAAACCACAGGGACCCAAAATTTTGATTTTTACCATAGAACACCAGATGGCGCCATTTTCTTAGTTTTCATCCCTTTGCCAAATTCATGCTACTCTCCCTTTGTCCACTAGGGGCACAAATCCTGCTCTAGAGTACCAAAGGGCAAATGGGTTCAGACTTTTTTGAGTTCACTGCATACCTTGAGATGTCTGGAAGTGGTGTATGTGTGTGTTTAGTGAAATTATTTTGTGTGTGTGGGAATATCTGTAGCCAAAATTGGAGTAATGAATTCCTTATGGGAAAAATGCCCTGATTAAATCCCCACCTAAAAGCATAAAACACTCAAAGTTTGAATGCCATTATTCTGCAGGAAAAAATCATATTTTTTTTCAAAACAGCTTTGACATTGTAGGTTTGCCTTCAAAATCTATGATGTTCAGGGTTTTCAGCTGAATGAACCACTTTTCATGTTTCCACTGTGGGCCAAACTTCATGTAGGTTTTGATTATCATTTTTTTGGCTCTTTTTGGGAATTTTTGCTATAGTTTTACATTTTGGAGCCTTCCATGCAATTTTGAAATTAGATTCAACCAAGGAAGGTCTCTGTGTGTTGACAACGATCCTCAAGATTGATGTATGTATATGTGCATGGTGACAGTAATGTGTGTGAGTGTGTAGGGGGGATCAAATTATAGCCAAAAACCTATAGAGAAAGCTCATTCGCTTTTCATGGGTTTTTTCATAACAAAGGATCAGTCACAGACTGGCATATGAAGGGTTAAACTTTTGAAAATAAAATTTGTTTCAATTGATAGTGATGAATGACTTCCATTGAAAGATTTTTTTTCAAAATTTGAAAAAATATATTATTGTATGGCATATTTATAACAGTTTAGACTGCCCACTTTTGGTCAATTTGAGGCCAAAATTGTGACTTTTTGATAAAAAACATGACTTTGCAAAAAAATAATGCAGTTATTTAATTAGTGTTGTTGTGAGTCATCAACATATGTTAAAATTGTGTTGACCCCCCAAAAAAATTTCCAGTTTCATTGTATTATACAGGAGATAATCCATTTTTAGTGTTTTTTCATCCCCTAAATTCCTCTCTCTGGCACTGTAACACGTGGTAACTAAAGGGTTAATTATAATATTAGTGAATATTTAGTTTGTATCATTAATTCTGAAGTTAATTTAAAGATTAAAAAAAAAATTGGAACGATCCATCAATATATGACATATTTATATCAGTTTAAAGCAATGCCCATTTTTGATCGCCTTAAGACCTTCAACGTAACTTTTTTAAACATAGGACATTACATGAAAAATAATGCAGTGATAAAAAAAGTGTTGTTGTAAGTCATCAACATATGTCAAAATGTGTTGACTCAAAAAAAGAATTCCAGTTTTCATTATATTATGCAGGAGCTGATCCATTTTTGGTGTTTTTTTCTTCCCCTAAATTCCTCTCTCTGGCTCTTAAACACGTCGTAACTAAAGGGTTAATTATAATATTAGTGAACATTCAGTATGTCACATTAAAACTGAAGTTAATTAAAAGATTTAAAAAAAAATTGGAATGATCCATCAATATATGACATATTTATATCAGTTTAAAGCAATGCTCATTTTTGATCGCCTTAAGACCTTCAAGGTTACGTTTTCCTAGGGCTTACAGAGGGTTAAAGAGAGTTACCTTATTTGTTTGAATATTTCATACTTTCATTTGGGAATCGTTCACTTTACATTTCTTTAGAATTATTCTGAAATTTTCAAACGAGATATTTTTGTACGCTCATTTTGAGTTTTTGTTGAAGGTGCTGAAAAAAAGTGTGCAGTGATTTTATTTGAGTTACAACACACCTTAAAAATGAAAAAGGATGACTTTGTTTACAAAGAAATATAAGAGACAAATATATATCCCAACTGTCCATATCTGAGGACTTATATAAAATAATAGTTATTTACATTTTGAGTTCAATCCAGTTTTCTTGAAAATCGTTAGAGAATCGTGAGTGAATCGTATCATGAAACAAAAATCAGGATTCGAATCGAATCATGGGATGAGTGTATCCTTACATCCCTATCTGAGACACTGATAATAATAATAAATAATTCATAGAATTTATATAGCGCTTCTCTTAGTTCTCAAAGTCACTTTACATAGGGTAAACTTTTGTAAAATGGTTACAAAACTTCTTCTGCTGGGCCCCTCTTTGGGAAATGACAATATTTCCAAGCCCCTCCTATCCCTCACCATGCATATCCAAACATAAACATATACCCATACACACTGAACCAAACTATCAAACATGTCCATCCATCCAAAACATTTGTTTTAAGCTGCACCAATATCTGCCTTGTGTTCCTTTAATGCGAATAAATAAAATGATCAAGCACTTAAAGCTGGGGTTGGTAGTCAGATTTAGATCCACTTTTTGTTATACTGGTTAAAATGATCTTTATGTCCTGATGGTAATCAATACATAATGTGTTCTTAAGAAAGAGGTAAAAAAAGCTGCTATCTACAGCCGGAGTAAACCTGGGAAAACACCAACCAATCCCTGCCATCAGGAGCCAAATGAAGAAACCAATCAAATCCTGTCCTGCCGTTCTGCCCGCCTCCTGCAGAGCGTACATTTCATGTTTGTTTGTGTTTTTAACTTTCACTATGAGAATGTGTCGGTGTTTTCTTCCCGCTAAGTGAGTCACCTTCATTTGGTCATAAATCAGCAGCGCTTGTGTATGTGAGCTGGGGTGTCGTTTTGGAGGAGCTCCGATGGGAGGGGGGGAGGGGTTAAATGGAGTCCTGAGGAAATGCTACATTCAAATTCATGCTAGTTTTCTGTGACTACCAACCCTAGCTTTAAACAATGAAGTTACACAAAGCAACACAGAACTCTTCACATTGTTTTCCCTTTGATAAAGAGTAGGTTTTGTTCATTTAAAGTGAAATGGATATTTATTTGCTAAAACACAGTAGTGACAGGAAAGGTTACAGCTGACGACTCGCACGCTATTAATAGGATCTCCATATTATTAAAATTTACATATTTCTATGGTGACTACCCTGAGAAGGATGCATTGCTATAGAAACGCAGCTCACCTCTGTGCAGTTCAAACTCTAATTTAAGACCATGTAGCATGTTGAGCCTGAGGAGAAACACAGGGGGACAAAACCGCGGTGTGTGTGTGTGTCCCCTTATGAGTCAGACTCTCAGCTAACCTTTATGTCTCACATCTCCAAAAAGTCATGTATTTATTCATTCTCACAATTAGCACAGACTAACTGAAGCCGAGGTGACTCATGTCCAGGTAATGGTCCCTTATTGTTTCTGTCCGTGCTTTACCCAACCTGCACCGGGTTGTGACAAATAATGTTCCAGTGATACCTTTGTACTCTGCCAGACATGGAAATATGCCAGCATGCAGAGACGCACGCACGCACGCACGCACACACACACACACACACACACACTAAAAAAGGATAAGCACACACCTGTGTAGATTAGCATAAGCAGTAGTTGTTATTTTTGTTGCAGGGCTTGACTGTATACTGACATGGATGGTGCACCTCTATCTCCTCTCGTGTTAAAAAAGTGAAGCCAATACTTTTGGAGCCAGGGCATGCACAGAAGCTATCTAGCTGCTGGAGCTGCAGATTTAACATCGCACCCCATCTGCTCACACTTCAGCACAGTCCACAGCAGAACAGACTCAATGCTCAGAGTTATGGAAGTTAACGTTCTCCCTCGCTGTTCCTTCTTCCTTCTGCTAATCTGGTAAAGATTAGCATCAAATACCTATCAGAACAATGTTTCTCTGCAAAATGAGCACATAAATCAGCAGATACAATCTACCTACTATGACAGAAAGCATGTTTGAGAAGAAAGAAATGTAACATGTATTTTGACTAGTGCTGGGCGATATTGAATGTGGTGTAATCAGGATAAAATATTTCATATCAGTCGATATCGATAATAATCACGATAAAAATCTAATTATTATTTCATATAAATGTAAAGTCAGATTTTTGCTTCTGAGTGAAAGTTGAAGAAACCAGACTGTTAGTTTGTATCTGGATTTAGATTTCTGATGAACTTCTTGAAGCCATCATTTCTGATGGTGCTAAAAGGAAGCAGGTCTTTAATGTAGGATCAGAATCAGAATCAGAATCAGCTTTATTGGCCAGGTATGCTTGAACACACAAGGAATTTGACTTGGTAAGCTGTTCTCTCTTTGTACAAGAATAAAAATAAATACCTGTTCAGGATGGTTGGGGGGGGGGGGGCTTCTCCTGAAGTCCACTGTCATCTCTACCATCTTGAGCGGGTTCAGCTCTAGATGGTTCTGACTAAACCAGAGAGCCAGCTGTTCCACCTCCTTCCACCACCAGTTAGATCACAGTGTTCGGTTGTGGGGTGTGCAAACCTGCAGTAGAAGCTGTTCAGGTTGTCATCCAGTCTTTTGTTACCTTCAGGGTGGGGGGAGGGTCTCCTGTAGCATGTAACTTCACACAGGCCTCTCCAAACTTCTGAGGGGGTCGTTGGCAGAGAAGCTCTATTTTAACTTCTCAGTGTAGCTCCTTTTAGCTACCTTGATTTCCCTCGTCAGTTTGTTTCTGGCCTGCTTGAACAGGTCCCGGTCCCCACTCCTGTAGGCCTCTTCTTTGGCCTGACGCAGCTTCTTCAGTTGAGGTGTGAACCAGGGCTTGTTGTTGTTGTATGTGCGGAAGGTCCTGGTCTGCACACACATGTCCTCACAGAAGTTGATGTATGAAGTCACAGTGTCAGTGAGTTCATTGAGGTTTCCTGATGCAGCTTCAAAAACACTCCAATCAGTGCAATCAAAGCAGGCTTGTAACTCCTGCTTTGACTCCTCGGTCCACTTCTTCACAGTCCTAACTACAGGCTTAGCCGTTTTTAACTTCTGCCTGTAGGTCGGGATGAGGTGAATCAGACAGTGATCAGATAGTCCTAAAGCTGCACGGGGGACAGAGCGATATGAGTCCTTTATTACTGTGTAGCAGTGGTCCAGAGTGTTAGACTCCCTGGTGGGACACTTAATATGCTGTCTGTATTTAGGTAGTTCGTGGGTTAAATTTGCTCTGTTAAAATCCCAGAGAATGATGAGCAGAGAGTCAGGATGTTTTTTCTCCACGTCTGTAATCTGGTCAGCCAGGTGCTGTAACGCCTCCGTTACACAGGCCTGAGGTGGGATGTAGACGCCGACCAGAATAAAGGAGGAGAACTCCCGCGGAGAATAAAAGGGTCTAGAGTTTATGAAAAGAGTCTCCAGATTTGGACTGCATGACTTCTTTAACACTGTGGTATCTGTACACCAACCTTCATTTATGTAGAAACAGATTCCGCCTCCTCTCGTCTTCCCAGAGAGTTCCTTTACGCGGTCCGCTCTGTGGAGCTGAAAGTCCGGTAAGTGCAGTGAGCTGTCTGGGATGTGTTCACTGAGCCAGGTTTCAGTGAAACACAGGGCGGCGGATCTGCAAAGGTCCGTGTTTCTTGAGTTGAGGAGCAGCAGTTCATCCATCTTGTTTGCCAGGGAGCGGACATTCGCCAGGTGAATGGACGGGAGCGCACTGCGTAACCCCCGCTGTCTCAGTCTGACGAGCGCGCCTGCTCGCTTGCCCCGGTGCCAGTGTATCCGGTAAAGACCATAGAGAGCTGCGGCTCCACCAGCAAGAATCTCTGTGTAACTTCCAGGTTCAATGAAAACCGGTGTAAAAAGTTCAGCAGAGGACTGTCCAGTGTTAATAAGTTCTTCTCTGGTAAAAGAAACCAGAGAAGCGGAGCATAAAGATACAAAAAAAGAGAAAAACGCAACAAGTACTAGAGAGCGCAGTACCAGGGCGACCGTCAGTGGCGCTGTCTTGGAACAAGATTTTTGTGAAGTTTTAGTTTGTAGATTCTTATATTTCTCAGGTTGAGATTATTGTCATAATTTCATTTATATTTACAACAAATATATATTTGATTTGATTTGAATTTGAAAGTGTTTATTTCGGACATGTCAAAAAATGAATACAATAAACAAAAAAGACATACCCCAAAAAAGAAAAATGCAAACATCACAAACAATGCAAAAAAAATAAAAAATCAAAACAAAGCTTTTTCATCACTAATATGAATTCTGTAACATGTCCGAAAAGGAGTGGGAAGAAATAACACTTATTTAATCCCACCCCTTCTCCGACATGAATTAGTAATTAATAATCAAGTAAGCTTCCCTTTATAAACAAACATATCCAATATTCATCTATTTTTAAAGATTGTCCATACTCCTTTTTTTGTGTTTATAACTATACATTAACATACATGCAAACATACATACACACATACACACATACATACATATCCATACAAATGTAAACATATGCATATACAGTCATGGCCAAAAGTTTTGAGAATGACACAAATATTACATTTTCACAAAGTCTGCTGCTTCAGGGTTTTTAGGTGTTTTTGTCAGATGTTTCTATGGTATAATGAAATACAATTAGAAGCATTTCATAAGTATCAAAAGCTTTTATGGAGAATTACACAGAATTCATGCAATAAGTCAATATTTGCAGTGTTGACCCTTCTTTTTCAAGACCTCTGCAATTCTCCCTGACATGCTGTCAATCAACTTCTGGACCAAATCCTGACTGATGGCAGTCCATTCTTGCATAATCAATGCTTGGAGTTTGTCAGAATTTGTGGGTTTTTGATTGTCCACCCGCCTCTTGAGGATTGACCACAAGTTCTCAATGGAATTAAGATCTGGGGAGTTTCCTGACCAAGGGCCCAAAATCTTAATGTTTTGTTCCCCGAGCCATTTTGTTCTGACTTTTGCTTTATGGCAAGGTGCTCCATCATGCTGGAAAAGGCATTCTTCACCACCAAACTGCCCTTGGATGGTTGGGAGAAGTTGCTCTCGGAGGACGTTCTGGTACCATTCTTTATTCATGGCTGTGTTTTTAGGCAAGATTGTGAGAGAGCCCACTCCCTTGACCGAAAAGCAACCCCACACATGAATGGTCTCAGGATGCTTCACTGTTGGCAAGAGACAGGACTGATGGTAGCGCTCACCTCGTCTTCTCCGAACAAGCCTTCCTCCAGATGCCCCAAACAATGGGAAAGGGGATTCATCAGAGAAAATGACTTTACCCCAGTCCTCAGCAGTCCAGTCCCTGTACCTTCTGCAGAATATCAGTCCGTCCCTGATGTTTTTACTGGAGAGAAGTGGCTTCTTTGCTGCCCTCCTTGACACCAGGCCTTCCTCCAAAAGTCTTCGCCTCACTGTGCGTGCAGATGCACTCACACCTGCCTGCTGCCATTCCTGAGCAAGCTCTGCACTGGTGGTGGCCCGATCCCGCAGCTGTAACACCTTCAGGAGACGGTCCTGGCGCTTGCTGGACTTTCTTGGGTGCCCTGGAGCCTGTTTGGCAACAATTGAACCTCTCTCCTTGAAGTTCCTGATAATTGGATAGACGGTTGACTGAGGTGCAATCTTACTCGCTGCTATAAACTTCCCTGTTAGGCCCTTTTTGTGCAATGCAATGATGGCTGCACGTGTTTCCTTGCAGGTAACCATGGCTAACAGATGAGGAACAATGGTGTCATGCACCATCTTCCTTTTAAAGTGTCCAGTCACTCAATCATGACAGATTGATCGCCAGCCTTGTCCTCATCAACACCCACACCTGTGTTAATGTGTGTGACACCTGTGTGTCATTGAAATGATGTTAGCTGGTCCTTTTGTGGCAGGGCTGAAATGCAGTGGAAATGTGTTTTTGGTGATAAAGTTCATTTTCAAGGCAAAGAGGGACTTTGCAATTAATTGCAGTTGAGCTGATCACTCCTCATAACATTCTGGAGTATATGCAAATTGCCATTATAAAAACTGAAACAGCAGACTTTGAAAATTAATAGTTGTGTCATTCTCAAAACTTTCGGCCATGACTGTACATATACGCACACAAACAAACCTACAGCCCAACTAATTCACAAGTATACATTCAAAAACATACACTTGTAATTTTACGTCTATTACTTAGACATCAAATTACTGATACAAGTAATCCATCACCCAGTTATTATCACACCCCTTCTTCACACACTGTACAGGGTGAATTTTATTTCAAAGTTTTCAAGATTCCATCACGACAGGCACAGCTGACTTGATTGACAGGCAAGGACACTTTAGCTGTTAGCCAGGAGGCTAAAGGCCCGCCTCTTTACCTCACACTAGCTCGACAGAAGTTTGGTTGAGTTCAGCATTTTACAATATGGCTCCCGCTGACGATCAGCTCAAAACAGGGTTTCATGAACAGACAGGTGACGTCACAGAGACTGTGCCCATTAAATATACAATCGCCTCACACAGTAAGATGGTTCCTGGTTCGAACCCCGGCAGGGGGTGTGGAGTTTGCATGCTCTCCCTGCGCATTCAATGGTTCTCTCTTACCCCTTTTGACAAGGCAGTTTCAGGGCCGGTTTGGAGCCGGCGCTCAATTGAGAACTCCTGGCTCCCGGCCAGGAAAACCGGTTCCAGAGCGGCTCCAACTCTTTGCTGGTCTAGAACCGTGAACCGCTTCCGTCAGTGGCCAGGGGCAGTTGGCTTGATCAAATCCACAAACCAAACATGTTTCCTCCATTGTCCTGCAGTGAAAAAATAAAAGGGACTAATGGATTCCAAGGCAAAGCAGGGGTCGGCCGAGGAGACAAGCTGCCGTTGTCCACCATCGTTGTTGTTGTTGTGAGGGAAAGTTCGCCCTAGCGCTGCTGGGAAAAGCAGTCACTTAAATCTGACATCATTACGCGCCTCTTCCACGGGCTCAAGCAGGCAAAAAAAACAAACGGGTACCATGTTGGTTCACGAGTTCAACTGGCTCCGAACCAGCACGAGCACCAGTCCAGAAATACAACCCGGTTCGCATTGGTCGAAAAGACGGATCTGGGTACCCCGGTTTCCTCCCACAGACCAAAAACCTGCTTGCTCGGTTAATTGGTGACTCTTAATTGTCCATAGGTGTGAGTGTGTGTGGATTTGTCTCTAGTGTTAGCCCTGTGATAGGCTGGTGACCTGTCCAGGGTGTAGTCTTCAGCCACCCCACAACCCTAGTATGAATAAGGATAGGACGGGTGGATGTCCTAGTCTAAACAAAGGAAGCACACACATACACTAGTTGTGTGTTTATTGTGAAGTAAGGAAACAAGAAGTGCCCTTGCAGCACTGAAGTCTGCTCCTGTTCTGAAGAGCAGCAGCAGTGAGCTCAAAACTGCTGATTTGCTGGATGTTTAATGCAAATGTTTGCTACTGAGTCAGGTATGAGCTGCAACACTGTGTAGGTATCTTGAACTGAGATACTAGTTTTAAAAATGAAGCTAATACATCCAATGTATTTATGGTTTAGTTTTTCACAACATGTCAAAGTTGTTTACAAAAGCATGAAGTTCTTCTTTAGTGTTTTTAATTTTGCTCTTGGGAGTGCAAGTGATTAGGCGTTTTTCAACCGGAGGAACTTTACCCATGAACCAGGAACTTTACCCCTGAACCTCATGCATTTCGACCAGTGGACCCAGGGTCTAAATTTAGTTCAGGGGTAGATAATCTCACCCCTAAAAAGCCCTGTTAGGGGGGTAGTACTTTTCAAAGGTCCTGGGACTTTCGGGGGGCAGGGCCTGCAATGCTGAATGTGTCTGATTGGTAGATTAACCTCAGTGTTTTTATTCCTCCCTCCGTCCACAATAACATCACACACATCTGTGATTCTCTTGATTTCTCTTTCTTTCATTAGTTTTTATTTGTTCTATCTTTTTTGTATGTGTGTGTACTTTTCAAAAGAAGAAGCTGTGATTCTCTTGATTAAGCAGCTCGTAACAGTAGTCTTCTCTCAGCCCACTGTCTCTCCTGGTGTTCCGGTTTTAAAAGTGACCCTGTAAACTGGAGACCTTCAGCTGAACGTGTCAGTGTTTGTGGAGTTTACACAGCTGTTGAAACACAGAGGGAGTTCCTGGGAATGCAAACTAGTTTAGTTTTTATTAAGATTTCAAAATATCCTCATCAGATATTTAATGATCGTCTAAAGACGTTTATGAGGGATGCATCCGGCTGAAAGTCTCCAGTTAACAGGGTCGCTGTTTAAACCAAAACACCGGCCAATCTCTGCCACGGCTTTTTGAGTTCCAAAGGATTTTAAAGCCGTGTTGAAATGTCTTTGCTACTCGCGCTTATCTCCTCTCACGTGTTGATTCAGTGAATCCATCTGTGATGAAATATAGCACCATCTAAAACAGCGCCAGCTGAGTCTCTTCATGCTAACAGGCTAACTGTTGTGTTGCTCATAATGATACCTGCCTGTCCGTCTGCTTCCATGGTGTCATCTGTGATGAATGGCATTCCTCTTTGTTTTACTGCCCTCTACTGGTCTGGTGGTGTAGTGAATTTACTTTTATTTTCTCCATATGTCACTGATCTGATTTGCACAATCTACAGCTAAAGACTTCAGCCTGCGATCGAAATGCAGACAACAATGGGGGCACAGGAACCTTTTAGTTCAGGGGAAAGTAGTTCTGGAGGCTAAAAGACCCCGGAACTCTTGGTCCAAATGCAAATGCATTGATGCATTCAACTTATAAGGGAACTAACTCCAAGCCATTAAAGCCATCTCTGCAACATGCTAAGAAGCTAACAAACACAGTGCTGAATATGCCTTCATAAAGACACTGTAAAACATGATAGTCTGCTGACACTTGCTGTCTGTCAGTCTTGCCAACATCTTATGGCATTAATTAAAACTACCAGGGACAGATAAAGGAAGCTGAGTAAACATATCTATCGAGTGGATTTCACATGATCTGTCAAGGTTAGCATGGAATTTCTTTCTCTCCACATGTAAATATATATTATAACCAATTTTCAATTCAATCGTCTGCTCATTTCCTGTAAGCCGCTTATTCTGCCCAGAAAGGACTGAAGACTATCCCAGCATGCATCGGGCCAATGCAGGGAGAACCCTGACAGGTTGTCAGACTGACACATAGAATATAGACCCACACATTCACACTCACATTCACACCTTTGGAAGGTTCACAAGACGGAAACTGATGGACGCACACCCACAATTGAGTCATGGCTTTCTAACAGTAAACACTTTGAAATCTTATTCTGTCTGCGTCAAACACTTTAGCTTGATATGCTTCAGTCTTCTTTGCTTCTAAAGCTTTACAAAATGTTACATTAAATGACCAAACTGAGACTTCTCACTCTCACTTCTTCTTCTTGCCATGTCCGGTGTGCATTACATCTCCTTTGTTTCTACCAAGCCACGTGAAGTTACCCTATCAATGGCATCCACTGATAAGTGTGTACGTTCATTAGTTATCCTCTACTAATGCCAAAATCCATCACTCAACAACCCTTTGTTGTTGCTCAACCACTATCAGCTGCTCCATGCGTGCGTGTCCAACACAACCACACACAACCGTCCTTATTTTCCAGCATCTGTCTCCCCGTATAATATAGCGTGTGACAGGTACAAATGCATCAATCAGCCTAGAAACACACACTCAAGCAAACACACAATGCGCCGGTGATGCATAGGAGAGACGCACAGTACACCTGGCCACAAAACAAAATGGAAGTGATGCAAAGGCAGCGACAGAGAAAAAGAGGGTCAGCTGTTCATGTCAAGAGCATCATTCATCTACCGCTGCTGCTAGAAGATAAAAGGAGTGACTGGAAAAACACACAAGCACGTACACACACATTAAACTGAAGCGTCACATGTTGCTCCAAGCTGATATTATTGTACTCTACAGAATATGGATCAATAGGTCTTTCCAGTTCAGGGGAAGTAGCTATAGTCGTGTGTTTTCCCATCCAGCGGTCAGTCAGTCAGCTGATGTCTGTTACAGCAGCCTCTTTCCACCTGCTGCTGTCAATAACAGAGGACTATGAAAATGTCACTGGAAAGGCCAACGGATCAGCAGCCGGATGATCATTTAACGTTACAATTGCTTAAGATGCTCTTAAAGCTGGGGTTGGTAGTCAGATTTAGATCCACTTTTTGTTATACTGGTTAAAATGATCTTTATGTCCCGATGGTAATCAATACATAATGTGTTCTTAAAAAAGAGGTAAAAAAAGCTGCTATCTACAGCCAGAGTAAACCTGGGAAAACACCAACCAATCCCTGCCATCAGGAGCCAAATGATGAAACCAATCAAATCCCATCCTGTCGTTCTGCCCGCCTGTTTGTTTGTGTTTTTAACTTTCAGACTAAATAACTAAATCACACATCGTTGTTTTAGTGTCAATAACAGGGATTAAAATGCAGAGGAGTGTTAAATTTGTTCCTGTTAAAGGCCCTGAAACATAAATGTAATATTTCAAATTCACATAGAATATCAAAATGTAATGTGTAATCAAGCTTCAACAAAAATCTGAGTGAAAATAAACATCCACAACTCTGAAAAAACTCTGTTCAAAAACTTCTTATTTTACAGGTCGGAGCATTTCTCAGGACTGTGTGGGCGTGGCCTAACTCTTTGATTGACA
This sequence comes from Notolabrus celidotus, assembly GCF_009762535.1. Lineage (NCBI taxonomy): Eukaryota > Metazoa > Chordata > Actinopteri > Labriformes > Labridae > Notolabrus > Notolabrus celidotus. Next base: position 414,594 of record NC_048287.1, on the reverse strand, counting down.
GGTCAAGAGAGAGTTCACAGCCTGCATGTTTGAGCCGTCTGACTCTGAATCTAAAGACATCAAAACTCCAGAATCTGAAAATTATTCATTTACAATGGTCTCTGAGTGCTGAATCACAAAATACTTCAGAATCAGGACTTCTATCATTTATTAGTTTTATCACTCCGTAGAATCTGGGGCATCAGGACCATGGGACGCCCGGAGCAGAGGAGGCTGAAGTGTAGTATGTGCACGCAGGGGAGCTCGGCTCCGGGTGTCAGACGGAGCTGTTTGTCTAAACTCTGAGCTGTTTGAGGAAAGTTAGTGAACCGGTCCTGAAGAAAGTTAGTGAACTGGTCCTGGGGAAAGTTAGTGAACTGGTCCTGGGGAAAGTTAGTGAACCGGTCCTGGGGAAAGTTAGTGAACCGGTCCTGGGGAAAGTTAGTGAACTGGTCCTGGGGAAAGTTAGTGAACCTGTCCTGGGGAAAGTTAGTGAACCGGTCCTGGGGAAAGTTAGTGAACCGGTCCTGGGGAAAGTTAGTGAAGCGGTCCTGGGGATAGTTGGTGAACTGGTCCTGGGGAAAGTTAGTGAACCGGTCCTGGGGAAAGCTAGTGAACCGGTCCTGGGGAAAGTTGGTGAACTGGTCCTGGGTAAAGTTAGTGAAACGGTCCAGAGGAAAGTTGGTGAACCGGTCCTGGGGAAAGTTGGTGAACCGGTCCTGGGGAAAGTTGGTGAACTGGTCCTGGGGAAAGTTAGTGAACCGGTCCTGAGGAAAGTTAGTGAACCGGTCCTGGGGAAAGCTAGTGAACCAGTCCTGGGGACAGTTAGTGAACTGGTCCTGGGGAAAGTTAGTGAACCGGTCCTGAGGAAAGTTAGTGAACCGGTCCTGGGGAAAGCTAGTGAACCGGTCCTGGGGAAAGTTAGTGAACCGGTCCTGAGGAAAGCTAGTGAACCGGTCCTGAGGAAAGTTAGTGAACCGGTCCTGAGGAAAGTTAGTGAACCGGTCCTGGGGAAAGTTAGTGAACCGGTCCTGGGGAAAGTTAGTGAACCGGTCCTGGGGAAAGTTAGTGAACCGGTCCTGGGGTAAGTTAGTGAACCGGTCCTGGGGAAAGTTAGTGAACCAGTCCTGGGGAAAGCTAGTGAACCGGTCCTGGGGAAAGTTAGTGAACCAGTCCTGGGGAAAGTTAGTGAACCGGTCCTGGGGAAAGTTAGTGAACCTGTCCTGGGGAAAGTTAGTGAACCGGTCCTGGGGAAAGTTAGTGAACCGGTCCTGGGGATAGTCGGTGAACTGGTATTGGGGAAAGTTAGTGAACCGGTCCTGGGGAAAGTTAGTGAACCGGTCCTGGGGATAGTCGGTGAACTGGTATTGGGGAAAGTTAGTGAACCGGTCCTGGGGAAAGCTAGTGAACCGGTCCTGGGGAAAGTTGGTGAACTGGTCCTGGGGAAAGTTATTGAACCCGTCCTGAGGAAAGTTAGTGAACCGGTCCTGGGGAAAGTTGGTGAACCGGTCCTGGGGAAAGTTGGTGAACCGGTCCTGGGGAAAGTTGGTGAACTGGTCCTGGGGAAAGTTAGTGAACCGGTCCTGAGGAAAGCTAGTGAACCAGTCCTGGGGACAGTTAGTGAACCGGTCCTGGGGTAAGTTAGTGAACCGGTCCTGAGGAAAGTTAGTGAACCGGTCCTGAGGAAAGTTAGTGAACCGGTCCTGGGGAAAGCTAGTGAACCGGTCCTGGGGAAAGTTAGTGAACCGGTCCTGAGGAAAGCTAGTGAACTGGTCCTGAGGAAAGTTAGTGAACCGGTCCTGAGGAAAGTTAGTGAACCGGTCCTGAGGAAAGTTAGTGAACCGGTCCTGGGGAAAGTTAGTGAACCGGTCCTGGGGAAAGCTAGTGAACCGGTCCTGGGGAAAGTTGGTGAACCGGTCCTGGGGAAAGTTAGTGAACCAGTCATGGGGAAAGTTAGTGAACCGGTCCTGGGGAAAGCTAGTGAACCGGTCCTGAGGAAAGTTAGTGAACCGGTCCTGGGGAAAGTTAGTGAACCGGTCCTGGGGAAAGCTAGTGAACCGGTCCTGAGGAAAGTTGGTGAACCGGTCCTGGGGATAGTTAGTGAACCAGTCATGGGGAAAGTTAGTGAACCGGTCCTGGGGAAAGTTAGTGAACCGGTCCTGGGGAAAGTTGGTGAACCGGTCCTGGGGAAAGTTAGTGAACCAGTCCTGGGGAAAGCTAGTGAACCGGTCCTGGGGAAAGTTAGTGAACCAGTCCTGGGGAAAGTTAGTGAACCGGTCCTGGGGAAAGTTAGTGAACCGGTTCTGGGGAAAGTTAGTGAACCGGTCCTGGAGAAAGTTAGTGATCCGGTCCTGGTGAAATGAGCATATGCGAGACTGCTTTAGCCACTCGCCCACCGCTCAACTCAACCGCGTCCCAAAGTTTCTCCAAATCCACCACAGTCAATGAAATAGAAGAATGACAAGAAGCTGTCATCTTCAACGGTGGATGTGCAGACAGGGACACACGAGCGCAGCGGTGCAAAGAGCAGAGAGACAGCTATACAGACAGATTACAGACAGTACGTGATTAGCAAACAAGCTAACAGCTAATGGCTGATTTATACTTCTGCGTCTCCCCTACGCAGCAGGGGCTGACGTGGACACATCGCCACATACTTGTGTTGATGTGTCGCGCAGCAATTCTCCGCCGAAGCGCTTGAGGTCAGTGTGGTCTCTCTGATAGCCAGTCGCCTCCTTCCTGCCCCGCTACGATTTCTGTTTCCTTTTCCACAGAGATTCAGAGTGTGTTATGTTAATCTACAGCTGATACATGTTGCTGTTTATCATACAGACATGATTACATGAAGAATAGAGAGGAGGAGATGAAATACACGGCTGATGAGCGGGGATCCCGGAAGTGCTGGAAATGCTGGAAATACAATGCAGCCGAGCCAGCCAATCACAGGGCTTGCTGTCGGTGTCGATTCTACGTGTAGTTACATTTTGGGGGAGGTGCACGTCAGCTACATGCGTAGGCCTCTGCGTAGGTACAGGAGCTACGTGGACCTCCAGCGTAGGCTACGCCTTCGATTCGACGCAGAGGTATAAATCAGCCTTTAGACAACACTGAGGGGAGCTGGCTGAGACGTCAGGAGACGGTCTGAGCAGGAGCGGAGTAGTTTTGTTGAACATGTGTGCACGTGACTCAGTGTTTCATTTCTGATTGGTTAGATATTTATTACGTAATAAATATCAGGTTAAACCAGCCCCATTAAAACCCAGTGTGAAAACGTGTTAAAATAACGTAATTGAACATATTTGAAAAATGGATTGAAGTTGAGTTCTATTATTTTGACATATTTTTTTGTATTTACATATGGTCTTGAATATCAGAGGTAGAACATTTTGTTGATTTGGGTTCCTAGATGCTTTAAAGGATATCAGCTGAGGTTACTGAACCAGCCTGTCACCATCACCAGCACTCAGTCAGTCCACTCTGTGTGTGCACATGTGTTTGTGTCTCTCCATTAACATGCTACATTGCTCTGCTGCTTTCAAGCATATACAAACAATAATCAATGAAAACTACATTATGTAAAGATTTAACAAATAATACAAGTATGCAGACACACACACGGTCAGTGACTATGATGCAATAACCCATCTGATGTGACCCCAGAGTGCCATGAAGGCCAGCAGTAATGGGAACGAGCTCATACACAGCACACATTGGAAACTGCTCCTATTGATTGTGCAGGACCTGCTGGCATTCAGAGGACTAGATTATGCAGATATATCTCAACTTATTTAGCCTGCTGCATTACCCTTTTTGTTTCCTTCTCCCCTCGACTAACACGGGTCCTCAGAAAACAACTTCATTTGCACACAGCAGGGCTTCTCATGGCAAACATCCCTGTAAAGTCTAAAATGTCCACTAAACACAGTTATCCAGATATCAGCCAGTCAGGAGGCAGTGATTGCCTCCATCTGAGCAGACTGCTGAACAATCAGAATCAAGCTCCACTTTGCAGAACAGAGAGCCAGAGTTCAGTTTCAGTGCTGCAATACAGGTATCCTTATTTTGTTCATCCATTGATTGCACCCAAAGCATGAAGGACATTCTAGGACTGACTTCCCCGGCTGCATTTTCACATCAGTGCTGAAGGCAACAGTTTCTTCATCGCCCTGATATGTTAAGATCCTTCTTTAGGAAAGAAATACAGCTAAAGAATAATAACACAGAAAGAATGTTACATCCCCTGCCTCCACGTAAGACATGCTCAACAAAGTGCTCCCTCCTTTAAAATGGGAAACCATGATTACATGTTAACTACCTGACTGACAGCCCACAATGTCCTTGAACAAGTCAGTGAACACCCTGCTTAACAAGATGGATCAGAAATGAATCTTTGGATGGCTGAATTAGAAAGATGTGATGCAGCAGCGTTAAAGGATGATGGGCACAGTTCACCCTCCTGCTTCAGACAACTTTGATAGACTAGTGAAATAATGTCCATCCCTCCCTCTCTCTCTTCACTTATTGTTTCCTTTAGTGATGAATGAAAGGTGCGCAGATGAATACTTGACACGTTCAGACGCGCTCCGTAGCTCCACATTAACATGATGGTACAAAGAGAGCATGTAGAAATACAACATGTCCTCTACTTACCCTGTAATGTTTGGAAGAAGAATTAGCCCAGCTCCTTACAGCTTTAAGCAGACGTGTCTTCTTTGCTTTGCAGATATTGTCACGGCAGTGCTTGGGTCAGAAACAGTTCCTCCCTCATGTAAAATAACCTTCGTGTTAACTCACCTCTCTCTGGAAGAAGATGAATGAACCGCTGCGTCTCCCTTGCCAACACATTTGCATACAGGCCGCCTCCTTCGCGCAACGATTCGCTGGGATGCTGTTCCAAGGTGGATCCTGGTCTTCTGATTCGACGAAGTGACCTGTCAATAACGAGCTGTGCCCGTGCGCGCTCCTGTGCCCGCGCGTCCTCTCTGTAGCGCAGCCGTCAGCGCGCACAGGGAGGGAGATGATGGCAATAATGAAATGCTGTAAAGCTGAACCAACAGGAAAGCTCAGGGTGATTACTCAGTAACGTAATCAATCTCATTCCCATAAACCTTTCCCTCAAATTCACCTGATTTACAGCCTACTAGTGCTATCAGACAATGTTGATTAAGGGTTATTGACGTCATTAACTGAAATAACAAACTGTTCTTTAAACACAATCATTTCAGTCTTCTGTACTTACAGCCAACATATTGCTTAACTTGTTTGCTGTCTCTTAGCAAAAGTGATCCACATGCCCACAGCAACTTGTCAAATAAAGCAACATAAAACTACAGACCTTGTAAAAACACGTCCTAATGTATTAATGTACGGTGGACCTGACATGCAAATCACAACGGTAAAACAGAAAACACAACGACAAATCAGAAAACACAACAAATCAGAAAAAACAACGACAAATCAGAAAACACAACAACAAATCAGAAAACACAACAACAAATCAGAAAACACGACAAATGAGAAAACACAACGATAAATGAGAAAACACAACAACAAATCAGAAAACACAACGACAAATCAGAAAACAAAACAACAAATCAGAAAACACAACGATAAATGAGAAAACAAAACAACAAATCAGAAAACACAACAAATCAGAAAACACAACAAATCAGAAAACACAACAAATCAGAAAACAAAACAACAAATCAGAAAACACAACAAATCAGAAAACACGACAAATCAGAAACACAGCAACAAATCAGAAAACACAACAACAAATCAGAAACACAACAACAAATCAGGAAAACACAACAACAAATCAGAAACACAACAACAAATCAGAAAACATGACAACAAATCAGAAAACACAGCAACAAATCAGAAAACACAACAACAAATCAGAAAACACAAGAAAATAAGAAACACAGCAACAAATCAGAAAACACAACAACAAATCAGAAAACACAACAACAAATCAGAAACACAACAACAAATCAGGAAAACACAACAACAAATCAGGAAAACACAACAACAAATCAGAAAACACAACAACAAATCAGAAACACAACAACAAATCAGGAAAACACAACAACAAATCAGAAAACACAACAACAAATCAGAAAACACAACAACAAATCAGAAAACACAACAACAAATCAGAAAACACAACAACAAATCAGGAAAACACAACAACAAATCAGAAACACAACAACAAATCAGAAAACACTACAACAAATCAGAAAACACAACAAATCAGAAAACACAACAACAAATCAGAAACACAACAACAAATCAGAAAACACAACAACAAATCAGAAAACACGACAACAAATCAGAAAACACAACAACAAATCAGAAAACACAACAACAAATCAGAAACACAACAAATCAGGAAAACACAACAACAAATCAGAAACACAACAACAAATCAGGAAAACACAACAACAAATCAGGAAAACACTACGACATTACAGTTTTTTCGATTGCTTAAACACGATTTTGAAAACAGGGCCCATTTTGTCAAAACCCTACACACAAATCACACAACCACACACACACAAGTAGCAGAACACCTAAGATCCGTTGCAGAATGAAACACTTGTGTAAAAATTATTGTAAAAACTGTAAAAAAAATTGTAAAAAACACGAATTTATCAAAACCATATTTTGTTACCACATGAAACACACACGTTTCATATGACTTCATTCTGTTTGAAGCAGTCACACTGCTACTGCTAACCTAAAACACTTTATATTCTACTTCTCAGTGATCAGAGTCCTGTAAGTGAAGTACACAGAGAAAGTGCAAATATATAATAAATTCACCAAACACTACACAAGACCAACGCCGCAGACTGATGAAAATATCATTTGTTTCTCTCTTTATACCCAAACATGTCAACATGTCAACATGTCAACATGGAGAATCACAACAAAACAGGTCCTAGTGTTCATGCTACCACAGTAGTGTGTGTATAACTGTAAGCTCAGCAAATAACAGACAAACATGAAATACTGGATCCAGTTGAAGACAGGTGAACTCACCTGCTGCATTGTTATAGTGCTTAAACCTGATTGGTGTGTCTGCAATTAAGCAGATGTGTGTTTACACATCTGATGACTGTGTTTAACCAATTGGCTCATGGATGTGATCATTTGACAGGAAGTGACATCATGATATACTTCTGTGTCTAATGTATAGAAGTGTGTTTAGTGCTTTGCAAATTACTGGGTCTCATTCATGAAATGTGAGTACATCTGTGTGTAGATTGGCACATACAGTGGGGCAAAAAAGTATTTAGTCAGCCACTGATTTTGCAAGTTCTCTTACTTAGAAAGATGAGAGAGGTCTGTAATTTTCATCAGAGGTACACTTCAACTATGAGAGACAAAATGAGAAGAAAAATCCAGGAAATCACATTGTAGGATTTTTAAATAATTTATTTGTAAATGATGGTGGAAAATAAGTATTTGTTCACCCACAAACAAGCAAGATTTCTGTCTCTCACAGACCTGTAACTTCTTCTTTAAGAAGCTCTTCTGTCCTCCACTCGTTACCTGTATTAATGGAACCTGTTTGAACTGGTTATCTGTATAAAGACACCTGTCCACAGCCTCAAACAGTCAGACTCCAAACTCAACCATGGCCAAGACCAAAGAGCTGTCCAACGACACCAGGAAGAAAATTGTGGACCTGCACCAGGCTGGGAAGAGTGAATCTACAATAGACAAGCAGGTTGGTGTGAATAAATCAACTGTGGGAGCAATTGTAAGAAAATGGAAGACCTACAAGACCATTGATAATCTCATCGATCTGGGGCCCCACGCAAGATCTCATCCCATGGGGTCAAAATGATCATGAGAACGGTGAGCAAAAATCCCAGAACTACACGGAGGGACCTGATGAATGACCTGCAGAGAGCTGGGACCAAAGTAACAAAGGCTACCATCAGTAACACACTACGCCGAGAGGGACTCAAATCCTGCAGCGCCAGGCGTGTCCCCCTGCTTTACCCAGTACATGTCCAGGCCCGTCTGAAGTTTGCCAGAGAGCATGTGGATGATCCAGAAGAGGATTGGGAGAATATCATGTGGTCAGATGAAACCAAAATAGAACTTTTTGGTGAAAACTCAACTCGTCGTGTTTGGAGGAAGAAGAATGCTGAGTTGCATCCCAAGAACACCATACCTACTGTGAAGCATGGGGGTGGAAACCTCATGCTTTGGGGCTGTTTTTCTGCAAAGGGGACAGGACGACTGATCCATGTTAAGGGAAGAATGAATCGTGTGGTTTTAAGCCAAAACCTCCTTCCATCAGTGAGAGCATTGAAGATGGAACGTGGCTGGGTCTTCCAGCATGACAATGATCCCAAACACACCGCTCGGGCAACGAAGGAGTGGCTCCTAAAAAGCATTTCAAGGTCCTGGAGTGGCCTAGCCAGTCTCCAGACCTCAACCCCATAGAAAATTTGTGGAGGGAGTTGAAAGTCTGTGTTGCCCTGCAACAGCCCCAAAACATCACTGCTCTAGAGGAGATCTGCATGGAGGAATGGACCAAAATACCAGCGACAGTGTGTGAAGACTTACGGGAAATGTTTGACCTCTGTCATTGCCAACAAAGGTTATGTTACAAAGTATTGAGTTGAACTTTTGTTATTGACCAAATACTTATTTTCCACCATCATTTACAAATAAATTCTTTAAAAATCCTACAATGTGATTTCCTGGATTTTTTTTCTTGTTTTGTCTCTCATTGTTGAAGTGTACCTCTGATGAAAATTACAGACCTCTCTCATCTTTCTAAGTGGGAGAACTTTCAAAATCAGTGGCTGACTAAATACTTTTTTGCCCCACTGTATATATATATTTTTTACAATATATTTATTGATTTTTTACAATTATGACAGAGTAACAAACAGATAAACACACTTAACTAGTGTACATGTAACAACTGAAAAGGACAAATAAATAACTAAATAGATAGCGAAGAACAAAAAACAAATAAGTTCAGAAGTAATTTGAACATACAAAAATGAGATAATAACCATGAGATGAAAGAGAAACAGAAATGAAAATACATTAAGAAAGTACAAACAGACAAACAAACAAACAAATGGACAAACAAAAACCCTGATGACCAGTCCCTCCAACCCCAAGACAAGGGCCATAATGCAAAGTAGAGGTTCATTTAAGAAAAAAAAAAAAGGAGTACAATCCACTCCAAACACGTCCAGCAGTGTATGTCAACATGTGATAGTGCCTGTACCAAAATGTTTGCTATCACTTCACTAACGACTGTCAAGTGTTACTCATGTGGTTCCTGAAATCAGACCAACATTTATTGAAAAGGTGGTGTGGTTTTCTTTTCAGATTCAACATCATTTTCTCTGAAGCCGTGTAGGAGGAGAGTTCTTTAAGCCACATGGAGAGAGTAGGGTGATCTGAGCTTTTCCAGATTTGAGCAATGCATTTGTTCCCGGCAATCATGGCCAACTTGATAAACCTCACCTTGTTACACCTTGATACAGGGATGTCAGACGTGTCACCTAGTAGAACAAGTTTAGGTGAACTTGGGATCTCAAACCCTGCAATTTCACAGTGTCTCTAATATTGAACCCCAGTAGTGTTTTAATCTATTACAATTACAAAACATATGCACAAGGTTTCCTGTCTCTGTCCGACACCTAGGACAAAGCTCTGAGATTGATCTGTAAAGTAGGTTCTGTGTATAATGTTAAATTGCAAAAGTCTATGGCGACTATTATATGAAAAGGATTGTGCCCTCTCACATATCATTTCCCAGTTGCTGTCGTCAAAAGTACAGCTGAGGTCCTGCTCCCATTTTGACTTTATCTGTAAGGCTTTGGTCTCTGTCAGTGACAACATTTTATTACATGTTAAGGATAGTATCACCTTAGTGCATTTGATATTTTTTAGAATTTCATTGACTGGAAGGGGAGTTTGGGGATTAGAGTTCCCACTCTGAATACCAAATAAGAAGTGTCTTAAAGCTGGGGTTGGTAATCAGATTTAGATCCACTTTTTGTTATACTGGTTAAAATGATCTTTATGTCCTGATGTTAATCAATACATGATGTGTTCTTAAAAAAGAGTGAAAAAAAGCTGCTATCTACAGCCGGAGTAAACCTGGGAAAACACCAACCAATCACCGTTTTTTGACACCTCAAATTTTAAACCAATCATATCCCATCCAGCCGTTCTGCCCTCCTCCTGCGCGTACATTTCCCTGGCGTGCACTCCTCCGAGTCCCCGTCTCCTGCCTCTACTTCCCCTGACTCCATTTACTGCCCCTCTCGCTCGTCCTCGGGCCTGTCCCCTCTGACCTGATGAGGTGCTTTGCTCAGGACTGTAGTCCGGATCAGAGTCTAAAAAGCTCTCACCAACAAGCAGAATAATTAATGACGTTCAGTAAGTCCTACAGAAAATATATATGTATTGTAGCGTCCGTCTGGACGCTGTAGTGATGACGAGCGGATTCGTGAACATGTTGAGTTTTAATAACCGGTCACTGTCGGCCGTGATCACGCCAACCAACAAAACAACAATCAATGTTTGAATGAATGAAGAACTTCTCCTCTTGTCTCTCCTCTCTCCAGCTCGCACACTCTACACCTCTCCTGATGCCTTCACTGACCGTCAACACTGTAGGAATTAAGAACATCTACACTGAACACGTTTAACAAACATTAGAGCTGTAACAGTGTTATATATGTGTTATAACTTTTCTCCTGATATCGTGTCACCAGTACAACTGGATAATGCTAGCATGATAGTTGTGAGTACTAACAGCAGCCATGTTTGTTTGTGTTTTTAACTTTCACTATGATAATGTTTTGGTGAGGACCGGTTTTGAATCAGTCACGATCATATGGTCGAGAATCAGCGGCGCTCGTGCATGTGAGCGGGGGGGCGTCGTTTTGGAGGAGCTCCGAGGGAGGAGGGGAGGGGTTAGACGGAGTCATGAGGAAAAGCTACATTCAAATTCATGCTGGTTTTCCGAGACCCTAGCTTTAACTGTAGGCATTTCAAGAAAAGATTTTTTGGGAGGCAGAAAATTTTACACAACTGTTCAAAAGACATAAGAACATTTTTCTCATAGAGATTTCCAAATGTTTGAATTCCTCTGTTGGGCCATATCTTAGTTATGCCATCTCTGAGTACACTTGGTAAAGCAGGGTTAGTATGGAATGGAGTATTACTGTGTAATGCAATAACACTGTTAAGGTGTGTCTGAATGGCAAGCCAGATTCTCCATGTGTGTTTGATAAATGGATTATTAGAGCCATTCTTTAGAGAATGGTACGACCGAATGTAGGGGATGCCAGCCAGTGGCACACCTGATGTGTGGTACTATATGTTCTATTTGTTTCCATGCAGGAGCATTAACTAACTGTGTTTGCCAAATAGATTTGCACATAAAAGCTCACGCTACTAAAACTCCACTCATCTAACCCATTGTAAATAAACAGCGCGCTCCCGGTGACCTCTCCTGGACTAACAACACTGCATCGCTGGCCAAGAAGGCTTAGAAACGGCTCTACTTCCAAACTGAAGAAAGCACAAGTCCCACCCCCCATCATGTTCTCCTTTTACAGAGGTACTATCGAGAGTGTCCTCACTGGCTGCGTCGCTGTGTGGTTTGGTGGCTGCACTGCCTCCTGCCAAAAGACTCTGCAGCGCATAGTGAACACAGCCAGCAGGATCATCGGTGCTCCTCTGCCCCCCCTCACAGACATTTTCCACACCCGCCTCACCAGCAGAGCCATCAGCATCGCTGGTGACACCTCCCACCCCTACCACTCCCTCTTCAGTCTCCTGCCTTCAGGGAAAAGGTACCAGAGCCTCCGGGCCCGCTCCTCCAGACTGTTGAACAGCTTTTTCCACCAGGCTGTCAGGATGCTGAACTCCACTCACTACCTCCCCCCTCTGCCTCCTGGACTGTAACACACACACACACAATTGGTCTTGGTAGTCAGAGACGACTAATCAACCATTCATCACTCTCAGCCAACAAATCTGCCCGGTCCCTGAACTTCCTCTCTCTCCAGATAGCACCTTGTGCCAAATCATGCAGGAGTGCAAGTTCAGCCATTGTTACCATTGTCTGAGTCCGAAGTCCTTTTATACTGTGGTATATTTCATTATAATTGACACCACCTGGTGAGCAATATGTTGCATGGCCGTGACAATGCTCCACAAACTTTTTGGGGTTTTTATTATTATAATAATATATTTATCTTATTGGTATCATTAAAAATGTAGACAGCACATTTAGTCTGTGGTTTTTAATAAGTAGTTCACATTCTAAATAAACCTAATCTAGATCTCAAGCTTTAATAGCCAACTTATTTGTTGTAAAAATATGTTATATATATTTTTAATATTTTGTCATGTTTAAATTACGTGTCTAAAAGGCATCTGCGTATTGTGCACATAACAGAGAGCTCTACACACAGTCGGGAGCAGGTGTAGATGTTGTGAGTAGTTACTCACAGATCAGCTCTACTAAAAGATTGATGAATGCAGAAATCCACGGAAATTTCCTCTGCACACCGTTTACACACAAATTAGTGCTGCTCACGTTTCATGAATGAGACCCACTCTGTGTGTATTGTTTTAAAATGTGTGAGGCTGACATTGTGCTTATAGTGGTGCAGATCTGGGACAATGTTTTGCTCCTTGAGTGTAAGGTTTTCATAATTGTGTAGTACTTTTGATTTTATCATCATCAATCAATCAATCAATCAATCAATCAATCAATCAATCTTTATTTGTATAGCGCCAAATCACAACAAACGTTATCTCAAGACTCTTTTACAAACATAGGAGGTCTAGACCACTCTATGTCAAATTATGAACAGAGACCCAACACCAAGACAGGGTAAGACTCAGTCTGACCCCACCTTAATCCATCATGAGCATTGCACATCGCAGTATTTAGCTAGTTACAGTGGTGAGGAAAAACTTCCTTTTAACAGGCAGAAACCTCGAGCAGAACCAGACTCATGTTAGACAGCCATCATGCCTCGACTGAGTTGGGTCTGGAAAGACAGATAGAGGGGAGTAAGAGAGAGAGGTGATAGTGATGAGACGAGTCGTAGAAGCTGTTGCCGCTGGAGTCCAGCACGTCCGTATCAGCTGGAGTCCAGATCGTCCACAGCAGGAGGACGTCTACGGCAGCTCAGAGGAATCTACGAGACAATGGAGCTCAGGGACTCCAGAAAGGTCTATGGTTAGTAACTTTAATGGGACAGGCAGAGTTAAAGTAAGTGATGAGGGGGTTGGGGGGAAGAAGGTGAGCTAGGATCCCAGTGTGTCAGTGTGCCAGTTCCCCCGGCAGTCTAGGCCTATAGCAGCATGACAAAAGCTGGTCCAAGCCTGATCCAGCTCTTACTATAAGCTTTATCAAAAAGGAAAGTTTTAAGTCTACTCTTAAAAGTGGAGAGGGTGTCTGCCTCCCGGACCCTGACTGGTAGATGATTCCAAAGGAGAGGGGCCTGATAACTGAAGGTTCTACCTCCCATACTACTTTTAGAGATTTTAGGTACAACTAGCAGGCCTGCATGTTGGGAGCGTAGAGTTCTAGAGGGGTAATAGGGCACGATGAGCTCTTTAAGATACGAGGGTGCCTGATTTTTAAGGGCTTTGTAGGTTAAAAGAAGGATTTTAAATTCTATTCTACATTTTATTGGGAGCCAGTGTAGAGAAGCTAACACTGGAGAGATGTGCTCCCTCTTCCTAGTTTTAGTCAATACTCGAGCTGCGGCGTTTTGAACTAGCTGAAGAATCTTTAGAGACTTATTGGGGCAGCCTGATAAGAGGGAGTTACAGTAATCTAACCTGGAGGTAACAAATGCATGGACTAGTTTTTCTGCGTCGCTCTGAGATAGGAAGTGTCTAATTTTAGAAATATTGCGCAAGTGAAAATAGGCTGACCTTGAGATTTGCTGAATTTGGGAGTTGAAGGATAAATCTTGATCAAATAGGACTCCTAGATTCCTAGCCGAGGTGCTGGATGCCAGACTAATGCCGTCTAAGGTACTTATATTATTAGAAAAAGTCTCTCTGAGGTGTTTGGGGCCGATAACAATCACTTCAGTTTTTCCTGAGTTTAGCAGTAAGAAAATGTTAGTGTTTATTCAGTCAGAAACCGGAAAAGGTAGGTATCCTCGGACAAAGACATATATATGTAGACGCAGCATTGACTGGCTGAGTCCTACGTCAATGTCACCGCCATATTGAATGTGTCTGGTGCACAGTGTAACCTTTTACAAGTAGATGTGGAAACTGTGGGTATTGTAAAAAAAATTAAATCCTTGTTTCACTGCATTTCGCTCTTTTTGATCAACTGTTTTTACAATAAAGGATTCCTTCTTCTCTCGCTTTGAAAGGTCTGATCTTCTTGGGAATATCTCTTCATGTACTGAGCCCCTCAACCCCCTTAAGGAAATTGTGATATCTCAGGAACGTGTCACTGCCTTACTTAAGAAGGTAAATCCTAGGAAAGCTGCTGGTCCTGATGACATCTGCGGCCGTACTTTGCACTACTGTGCCGACCAGCTCAGCGGGGTGTTCACCAACCTCTTTCAAAGGTGTGCGGATTTTGGACAGATTCCCATTACATGGAAGATGTCAACTTTAATACCTATCCCCAAATCAAACAAATCCAAAGAACTTAATGAGTACAGACCTGTGGCACTCACATCACTCGTCATGAAAATTTTTGAGAAGATTTTAAAGGATTTCATTATGTTTTATATCAATGGGAAGCTCGATCCCTTGCAATTCGCTTACCAGCCAGACAAAGGTGTAGACGATGCCGAACTTTTTATCTTAAATGTTGTACTGAAGCATCTTGAAAAACCTGGAGCTCATGCCAGACTCTTGTTCGCAGACTTCTCTTCTGCTTTTAATAAGATGCAGCCTCACATCTTAATGGAGCGTCTGGCGTCCCATTTTAAGCTCCCGGACCAGCTGCTAATGCTGATTTTAAATGTTCTCACTGGGAGAGTCCAACAGGTCCTTGTGAATGGACATATGTCGAAAACATGTATATCTAACACAGGTTCACCTCAAGGTTGTGTGCTGTCACCATTGCTGTTTATCATGTACACCGACAGCTGCAGGTCCTTACATGAGAACAGGTTCCTTGTAAAGTTTTCAGATGACACTGTACTGTTGTCGCTGCTCCATGGTTCAGAGTCTGACCATGGTCCTGCCTTATTTGACTTTGTAACATGGTGTGATGACAGCTACCTTGACCTTAATGTATCCAAAACAAAGGATATGATTATTGATTTTAGACACAATAATGTACACAAAGTTAGTGTCATTCATGGGGAAGATGTGCAGACTGTCGATTCGTATAAATATCTTGGAACTGTGTTTGATTCCAAACTGAAGTTCGATGTCAACACAGTGTCTATTGTCAAAAGATGCCAGCAAAGGATTTACCTGCTGAGGAAGTTGAACTTGTTTTATTAGATCTTAGTGCTGCATTCGATACGATTGACCATCAAATCCTGTTACAGAGATTAGAGCAACAAATTGGCATTACAGGGACTGCTTTAGCTCGGTTTAAATCCTACCTAACAGATCGATCTCAATTTGTTCACGTAAATGAAAAGTCCTCAGTGCAGACCAGGGTTAGTCAGGGAGTTCCACAAGGATCAGTGCTAGGACCAATTCTTTTCACCTTATATATGCTTCCTCTAGGTAACATCATGAGGAAACACTCAATTAATTTTAATTGTTATGCTGATGACACTCAGCTCTATTTATCAGTGAAGCCAGAAGAAACCAATCAGTTATCTAAATAAGAAGCTTGTCTAAAAGACATAAAGACCTGGATGACCAGAAATGTCTTACTGCTAAACTCAGGAAAAACTGAAGTGATTGTTATTGGCCCCAAACACCTCAGAGAGACTTTTTCTAATAATATAAGTACCTTAGACGGCATTAGTCTGGCATCCAGCACCTCGGCTAGGAATCTAGGAGTCCTATTTGATCAAGATTTATCCTTCAAGTCCCAAATTCAGCAAATCTCAAGGTCAGCCTATTTTCACTTGCGCAATATTTCTAAAATTAGACACTTCCTATCTCAGAGCGACGCAGAAAAACTAGTCCATGCATTTGTTACCTCCAGGTTAGATTACTGTAACTCCCTCTTATCAGGCTGCCCCAATAAGTCTAAAGATTCTTCAGCTAGTTCAAAACGCTGCAGCTCGAGTATTGACTAAAACTAGGAAGAGGGAGCACATTTCTCCAGTGTTAGCTTCTCTACACTGACTCCCAATAAAATGTAGAATAGAATTTAAAATCCTTCTTTTAACCTACAAAGCCCTTAAAAATCAGACACCCTCGTATCTTAAAGAGCTCATAGTGCCCTATTACCCCTCTAGAACTCTACGCTCCCAACATGCAGGCCTGCTAGTTGTACCTAAAATCTCTAAAAGTAGTATGGGAGGTAGAACCTTCAGTTATCAGGCCCCTCTCCTTTGGAATCATCTACCAGTCAGGGTCCGGGAGGCAGACACCCTCTCCACTTTTAAGAGTAGACTTAAAACTTTCCTTTTTGATAAAGCTCATAGTTAAGCTGGATCAGGCTTGGACCAGCTTTTGTCATGCTGCTATAGGCCTAGACTGCCGGGGGAACTGGCACACTGACACACTGGGATCCTAGCTCACCTTCTTCCCCCCAACCCCTTCATCGCTTACTTTAACTCTGCCTGTCCCATTAAAGTTACTAACCATAGACCTTTCTGGAGTCCCTGAGCTCCATTGTCTCGTAGATTCCTCTGAGCTGCCGTTGACGTCCTCCTGCTGTGGACGATCTGGACTCCAGCTGATACGGACGTGCTGGACTCCAGCGGCAACAGCTTCTACGACTCGTCTCATCACTATCACCTCTCTCTCTTACTCCCCTCTATCTGTCTTTCCAGACCCAACTCAGTCGAGGCATGATGGCTGTCTAACATGAGTCTGGTTCTGCTCGAGGTTTCTGCCTGTTAAAAGGAAGTTTTTCCTCACCACTGTAACTAGCTAAATACTGCGATGTGCAATGCTCATGGTGGATTAAGGTGGGGTCAGACTGAGTCTTATCCTGTCTTGGTGTTAGGTCTCTGTTCATAATTTGACATAGTGTGGTCTAGACCTCCTATGTTTGTAAAAGCGTCTTGAGATAACGTTTGTTGTGATTTGGCGCTATACAAATAAAGATTGATTGATTGATTGATTGAACTATTTTAATGTCAGTAAGAGGATTTTAAGTAACTTTTATTGTTCTTTTATTGAAAGCCTTTTAACCTTTTCTTTTATCTGCTGGTTCGAGGGCTTACCTATCAAAGAGAAGAACAGCCTGCAGAGCATTGTAACAGTCTGCTCCAAGATCTTAAGAAGAGTTAAACAGAGAGACTTGTGCTCCCTCTGGGAGAACCAGGTGCTGAAGAAAGTGATAAACATTATCGGCCAGCCCTTACATGTCCTTCATACTGAGTTTGTACTGATGCCTTCAGCTCGCCGTTTTTATGCATCCGTGAGGAGAACTAACCGGTATTCAAAGTCTTTTATCCCGTCTGCTATCAGGCTTTTAAACTTAGACGGCAGTCTTTCTAGTCATTTTAAGTAACTTTGGTATGACAAGAGATTATAATGTCTTTTAATCATTGTCGTATTTTACTGTTATTTATTTATTACATTACCTTATGCTATCCTCCACAGACCCTCTAGTCCCGTGTACAGACCCGGTGCGTGACTTGTAGCATGTATATATGATGGATGTGTTGTAGATGTTAAATGTTGTATGGTTGTTGTATGGTAAGCTATGAATGAATTGCCCTTCTTGGGATCAATAAAGTTGTCTGACTCTGACTCTGACTCAATTATAGTAAGTACTAAAAACGACAATTATTTAGAGAAAAAAATCACGAAATCTATTCATCAAATTAATCAAAGGCAGCAACTGGCAGGGAGTCTGCTTTTTTGGCAGTGCAATGATAGATATACTTCATTACTGAAATTTAGATATTTTTTAATTGTATAAAATATCATTTCATGTGAAAAAATGTGCAGTATACTGTTATTCAGTTATGCTACTTTTATACGCTCAACATACAAGTCTTACTGTTTCACTCTGATCACTTCACTCATTTTGATCACATCACTCACTGTTGAGCTCCAAATACTTCATCATTTTAATTTCATATCTTGCCGTTGTGCACAGACAGTGCTGTTTGTGCTATTTGTTCCTGTTTTCACTGTCTTTATCATATCGCTGCTCTGTGGCCTTTAAATGCCCACACTGAGGAATATCGTTTTTTAATGCATCGTATTAAGGTCAGTTGTCCGTATATTATGTTTTATATCACGTGAGGACGAAGTGCTTGAGACATTTTAACCGAGTGAACACGTGAAGGGATTTACTCTTTTAAATACAGGATGGATGGACTGTTAGAATTAACACTAAACACATCAAAGTGATTAAAATCTAAAATGACTTATTTATACTGACCTTTTTTTTTATGAGACAGCTGCTGTATGTGAAATAAAATCACAGGACTTTTAGAAGGATGAGTCTCAGTACGTTTAACAGGTGTCCTGGTTTTTATCACTGATAAGCAGTGAAGGGGTTTTTAAAAGTTATTGTTCAGGCTGTGGAGACTTCTACTAAACATTTGTGGCGTATATTTGGAAAGCTCTGCTAATGGTAAGAAGTCAAATTTACACCGGTGTGGTCATATAACAACAATCAGGAGGCATGTTTCTACGTATCTGTGTGCATGCAACTTTGCAGATTGCCACATTCAACATCGCGGCGACATTGATGTACGACTCAGCCAGTCAATGCAGCATCTACGTAATATGTCTATGGCCCGAGGGTACCTACCTTTTCCGGTTTGGTTAATGCCGTTGTGTTTTCTGATTTGCTGTTGTGATTTACACTTCAGGGCCACCGTATAAATGTGTTTTTTCTCATTATACTTTGTGCTGGATGCAAAGGGTTGAGCTGGATTTTGTGATATCTAAAGTAATTTTAGTAATCAAGTGGTGGTCCAAGAACTAAAGGTGTGTTGGGGAAACTTGACTCTTCCATTGCACAAACACTGATTGTCTTTCCACTGAAAGGTGACAACATCAACTGGCCGTTACTTTAGCTGTGTACTCCAGGTTATTGCTCAAAATAGAGTTAAGCTTCTTCATACTGCTGCAAAGTGCTATAGCCCAAAGTGGATTCAGAATCAGAATCAGAAATACTTTATTAATCCCGGGGAGGGAAATTCGGGCATTACAGAGCTCTTTTACACAGTATGTGAGAAAGTCAAAGAAGAAGGAATAAAATAAAATATATGAATACGAAAAAGATCAAATACAATAGAGATCAAATAAAAATAAAATAAAGATCAAATAAAGATCAAATAAAAATAAAATAAAATAAAGATCAAATTAAAATAAAATAAAATAAAGATCAAATAAAATAAAATAAAGATCAAACAAAGATCAAATAAAAATGAAATAAAGAACACAAAAATAAAATAAAGATCACATAAAAATAAAATAAAATAAAGATCAAATAAAAATAAAATAAAATAAAGATCAAATAAAAATAAAATATAAATAAAATGAAATAAAATTATATAATCCTCCATGGGTCGCCACCTTAAGGTGGTGGAGGGGTTTGAATGCCTTAATGATCCTAGGAGCTATGTTGTCGGGGGCAATTGCCCCTGGTAGGGCCAGACGCAAGGCTGCTGGTGCTAGTCGTGGCGGTAATCCCCTAACCTGTTGGTGGACACCAGAGGTAAAGGGTGCCGCCAAGCTTAAGAAGGAGTCCTACAGGTCGTGGCTGGCTTGTGGGACTCCGGAGGCAGCTGACAGGTACCGGCAGACCAAGCGATCTGTGGCCCGGCGGTCGCCAAGGCGAAAACTCGGGCGTGGGAGAGGTTTGGTGAGGCCATGGAGGAAGACTTTCAGTCGGCCTCGAAGAAATTCTGGCAAACTGTCCGACGGCTTAGGAAGGGGAAACAGCCCTTTGTTCGCACTGTTTACAGTGTCAATGGGGAGCTGCTGACCTCGATTGAGAGTATAGTCGGGCGGTGGAAGGAATACTTCGAGGATCTCCTCAATTCCACCAACATGCTTTCCGAGGAGGAACCGGAGCCAGGGGATTTGGTGCTGGGCTCGTTCATCACTGGGGCCGAGGTCACTGAGGCAGTCAAACAGCTCCGAAGCGGTAGGGCCCGGGGGGTTGAAGAGATCCGCCCCGAGTTCCTCAAGGCTCTGGATGTTGTAGGGCTGTCCTGGTTGACACGCCTCTGCAACATGGACATCGGGGACTGTGCCTCTGGAGTGGCAGACGAGCGTGGTGGTTCCCCGTTTCAAGAAGGGGGACCAGAGGGTGTGTTCCAACTATAGGGGGATCACACTCCTCAGCCTCCCTGGAAAAGTCTACTCTAGGGTGCTGGAGAGGAGAGTCCCGCTGTTGGTTGAACCTTGGTTACAGGAGGAACAGTGCGGTTTTCGTCCAGGCCATGGAACACTGGACCAGCTCTACACCCTCGGGAGGGTGCTGGAGGGGGCATGGGAGTTTGCCCAACCAGTCCACATATGCTTTGTGGACTTGGAGAAGGCTTACAACTGTGTCCCCCGAGGTATCCTTTGGGGGGTGCTCCGGGAATATGGGGTGGATGGCCTGTTGCTACGGGCCATTCAGTCTCTGTATTGTCGGAGCCAGAGTTTGGTTCACATTGCCAGCAGTAAGTCAAATTTGTTCCAGGTGGGGGTTGGACTCCGCCAGGGCTGCCCTTTGTCACTGGTTCTATTCCTAACTTTTATGGACAAAATTTCTAGGCGCAGCCAAGTGGCGGAAGGTGTCCGGTTAGGTGGCCTTGGGATTACATCTCTGCTCTTTACAGCTGATGTGGTCCTATTGGCTTCATCGATCAGTGACCTCCAGCTCGCACTGGGACGGTTTGCAGCTGAGTGTGAAGCAGCGGGGATGAGGATCAGCACCTCTAAGTCTGAGGCCATGGTGCTAAGTTGGAAAAGGGTGGCTTGCCCTCTCTGGGTTGGAGGAGAGTCTTTGCACCAGGCGGAGGAGTTTAAGTATCTTGGGGTCTTGTTCACGAGTGAGGGGAAGAGGGAGCGCAAGATTGACGGACAGATCGGGGCGGCGTCCTCCACATCGAGAGGAGCCAGATGAGGTGGTTCGGGCATCTGGTCAGGATGCCTCCTGGACGTCTCCCTGGGGAGGTGTTTTGGGCATGTCCGTCTGGGCGGAGGCCACGGGGAAGACCCAGGACATGCTGGCGAGATTATATCTCTCAGCTGGCCTGGGAGCGCCTCGGTATCATCCCATACCCCTTTTCCACCTTGGCAGTTTCAGGGCCGGTTCGGAGCCAGTGCCCGATTGAGAACCGATTTTTGTGTTTTGACTGCCAGTGAACCAGCTCCCAGCCTGGAAAACTGGTTCCAGAGCGGCTCCAACTCTTTGCTAGACCAAAACCGCGAACCGCTTACTTCAGGGGCGAGGGGCGGGGCTATCGTGGCCAAAAACACAAACCAAACAATGCGGTGCTAGGCGACAGACCGTCATGCCTGCGCAGTCTCCACTAATTTCTCGGGCGGTTTTATGGTTTCTAAAATCAACTGGGCTGTATGCCAGAATATAGGTAGGTATTAAAACCTAGCCTGTGGACCAGCATTACACTCCCCAGTGTACAGCCTGCCGGAACCTCATTTGAGGAAGAAGACTGTCATGCCGACTCACCGGGGCAAATAACTCCATAGTGATCCTAGAGTCAATGGTCGATGAGTCACTCAACATCCAGAGCTCTACTGATAATGGTAAGTTGTGTTGTTGTTTGTCTTGTTTACAGAAATGATATGTGCTACTCACTGTATATGATCGATGTTACATTAAACCCTGTAGTTATGTTTGGGTAAAGTTAGCTCACCAACAGCTTATAAGCTAACTTGCTAGCATTGTGCTAACAATAACAATAGCTGGCACTAGTATGCTACATTTTGCTACTGGCTTACTCACTACTCAACATATGGCTTCTAGGCCAGTAATGTATAAATTGTAATAGAAGAGTTTTGTTCATTGTGTTCTCATTTTGTTGTTTACAGAGTTGTCTGCAATCGAGGATGCTGAGGTGGACGTGACGCTGCAGCCACCTTTGAGCTGCAGATCACCCTCACCATCAAGCAGCTCTGCTATAGACTCACCAACGCCTCGGCCCAGACAAGGTAGGAATTACACTGATCATAAGTAATGCTGGTTTACTGTGCATATATCTTGGTGTGCTCATATCACCCCATACAAGTTTCCCTTCATGGGTTAATAAATTATGAATATAAATACTCTGCAACATCCTGACACTTTTTATTATTGACACTATGTAATTATCTAACCCTTTTACTTACTGTTTTTGTACATAGGTAAAAAAAAGCGGGACAGCACCACTGAGCTGCTGCGTCTATTGGAGAGGGCGGATGAGCAAGAGGAGAGACAGATGCAGCAGAGTGAGGAGATGCATGCTTCGCTGCTGCAACGGATGGAGAGGGTGGAGGCTGAGTCTGACACCTTCCCTGGGCTAATGAGTCAAATGGTTGCAGTGATAGAAGCCCAGGGAAGACCAACATGATTTATGTATATATATATTTTTCCCTTTTTCAATAAAAATCAAAAAAGAGATCTGTCTGAAGTGTTCTTTTTTAATCAAAAGAGAAATGGGTAATATGTTTGCCAGGCTGTGCAGTTTTGAGAAAGAAAAAATGTCACCTGTCCCTTCTGTTGGAGTATGTCAACATTACACTATTAATATGATTATTAACAATAGATTTGGAAAGATAAAGGTGAGGAAAATGACTATAATGAATGAAAGATGAATTGTTCAATGGTTTAAAATATTACTAGGCAGCCCAACATTATTATCACAGTTAACATCAATGCAGTATAAAGCTTGTACATGTGTATAGAAGGTTTTTTTTAACAAATGAAACAAGAGGACTGTGTGTGATTCATGGCATTTTAATCAAAACTAGGAACATTGACAAACTTGCCTCAAGGAACGTGATGTGCCCAGACAACAGTTGACCTCCACCTCGCCATCATCGTGAAGACTATCTATAAATACAGAAATTGAAATACTGATTACTGATTTGTTCAATAGACACCAGTCTATGCTAAACAACAAGCTAAATTGGGCTAGCAGGCTAGCAGAGAGGCTAACAACAGTCTACGTTCAGACTTAAAAACCATTACCTTTCTTCTCGTATGAAGTGGCCGTCCACGCAGAGAACGCCAAGTAGCACAGGATACAGTTGGGTCAGTCCTCTTCGGGCCCTCATCTGATTTTGGAAAGCCAGGAACAACACCAGCAATCATGCTACGTTGTCTGCCATCGTTGTTGTTGTGAGGGAAAGTTCCCGCTAGCGCTGCTGGTAAAAGCGCTCACGTAAATCTGACACCATGAAATGCCTCCGTCAGGGCTCCAGTGAGTTGAAAAACACACAGGTGCCGTGTTGGTTCGCGAGTTGAACCAGCTCCGAACCAGCGCAAACACCAGCCCGGAACCAAAACCCGGTTCGCGTTGGGGGAAAAGGGGTACCAGAGGATCTGGTGGAAGTGGCCGGGGAGAGGAGTGTCTGGGCTTCCCTACTGAGGCTGCTGCCCCCGCAACCCGGATAATCGGAAGAAGATGGATGGATGGATTGATAAAATAAAGATGAAATAAAAATAAAATAAAATAAAGATCAAATAAACTATAATAAAATAAAATAATAGTAAAGTATATACAGAATTGCAGAATAGTTATTTGGTTATGAACAGAAGCGCTGGGAATGAAGGAGATATATACAAGGATGTTTAAGTGGCAGGGATATTGCACAGTGTATTGTACAGTTATTGTTTGGTTATTGCACAGAGTACAGGTTATTGTTCATTACATTAGTTTTCTGTAAATATGACACAAAGTCTAGACCTGCTCTATGTGAACTCTATGAGGATGACTTGTGTTGTGATTTGGCACCATAGAAGTAGAAACACATCAGAAATGTGTTGATCAGGGCGCTAGTGGCCTAGCTGTCTAAGCACAGCACATACAGACATATCAGTAGTCCTGATTGCAGAGGTTGCCGGTTCAATTCCCGTCCGCAACCATTTCCTGCATGTCCCTTTACTCCCCACATTTCCTGTCTTTCTTTAGCTGTCTTATCATAAAGGTAAGAAAGAAGAAAAGTGTTGATCTTTAATTACACTGGCAGAAATAACAACACATTCACCTCTTATTCTTCTTTATTTTCAGAGGGAGAGAAATGGTTGCTGATGTTAACACTTTTTAATGAGTGTTTTTTTTTATCACAGTATTTTCCTGGAGAGGTCTCCAGGGGATTTTTAAGCCTCTTAACACATCTTATCACCAAACATGAAGGTTAATAAAGGATGATTCTGCTGTATTGCCAAATTTGAATGACAGTGTTTTATAATGTTGGTGTTTTCAGTTCTTGCACACAGTATGCTGTGGTAGGCTTTAGTTAGGGTGAGAATGGTTTTGGTCCCTGCAGAGGAAAAACCTTTCTGTTGTGTTGCAGAAATAAAAAGTACATCCCTCAGATATATTATATAATTTACATCATTACAAATGTGATATGAAAACAGAGACTATCTGTGATTACTCTCTAAATAATACAACAATTTAAAGGAAGAAATAGTTTCTCCTCATTGGAATTATTCTGCACCATTCACTTCTGCACCATTCACTTCTGCAATGAGAGCTTTTGATCAGTTCCTCCATGGTTATACAATGATTTCAGCTGGCCTGCATTATTGATTTATTTTGGGCTGACATGGTTTTATTTGGAAAATCTATTGATCATAACGCCCATCATTGCTTTATATGAGTTTATATAAGATACCTACGTTAGCAGTGTCTCAACAAGCTGTTTAACTTGCAGCTAAAATACTACCATGATGTGTGAACCATTAGGTTTGTGTGTGAGCAGAGGATGCATGCATACCGATGGATTCGATGTTTTGTTTTCTGTAATTTTCTCAATTCTCTATTTGGGTTTCTAAACAGCACTGAGAACACAAAGCAGCTTTAGCATAGCATCGTTTTTATCTGACATTTTATTCAAGTGAGTTATTAAACACCAAACTGCATGCTATCCAAGCATCTTTCTCTGCAGCAGGCTGATGGAGTTATATGTGTGAGTTCCTGTTTGACAAACTAAAGCAGATGTGTTTTAGCTGAATGTAGGAAAAATGTGTTTCAGTCTGATTCTCAAAGGTCAGCCTCGGCCTCTGTGTGTTATATAATGTAGCACAAGGTAAACGTCCATCACACTGAAGAACCTCTGCAACTCCCACTCAGGTGACTCTATGGTGTGTGTGTGTGTGTGTGTGTGTGTGTGTGTGTGTGTGTGTGTGTGTGTGTGTGTGTGAGTGTGTGTGTGTGTGTGTGTGTGTGTGTGTGTGTGTGTGTGTGTGTGTGTGTGTGTCCTTCAATCCAAGGCAAGCATCACTCACCAGAGAGAGACTGAGATGAAACATAATAACCGTCAGCCGGAAGTTAATTTCAGAAGACTCAAGGTGTTGGCACAGGAAGACAGAGAAAACATTCTTAGGTTGTTAGGTAATTATTATCATTTTACTTTTGATCAGCTCTTTAATCCATTAAATTACTGCCTTTATTGCTTTTATTCATTTTGATTTATTTATTTTACTGGTTTTATCTGCATTAAATGCTTTTATCTCTTTTTATCGTCTTATCGTCTGTAAGCTTCTTAGCTTTCATTTGTTCTATTTGAATTTATTTCATCACTTTTATCCTTTAAATGTTTTATCTATATTGATGATTTTATCTCTATTTTTTTTTAACATTATTGCTTTTACCTGTCTTAGTGCTTTATTCCTTTTTTAATGCATTGAGCCTCTTTTTATTCTTTCTTTCCTTTCATATGTTTAATTATCTGACTTTCTTGGTCCCTGAGGTCTCAGTTCATATTGTCAAGTTCTTTTGTAGCACGAAGGTTCTTGGTTTCTCGTGTCTGGGTTCTTGGGTTCTTGGGTTCCTACCTAGCTAGCCTCAGCCTGGGCTCTAAACTGTATTCTGGACCTCTGCTAGCTTCAGCCTGTCCTGGCCTTCCAATTGCTACAGCCTGGACCTCTGCTAGCTTCAGCCTGGCTGGCCTTCCACCTGCTACAGCCTTGACCTCTGCTAGCTTCAGCCTGGCTGGCCTTCCACCTGCTACAGCCTGGACCTCTGCTAGCTTCAGCCTGGCTGGCCTTCCACCTGCTACAGCCTGGATCTCTGCTAGCTTCAGCCTGGCTGGCCTTCCACCTGCTACAGCCTGGACCTCTGCTAGCTTCAGCCTGGCTGGCCTTCCACCTGCTACAGCCTGGATCTCTGCTAGCTTCAGCCTGGCTGGCCTTCCACCTGCTACAGCCTGGACCTCTGCTAGCTTCAGCCTGGCTGGCCTTCCAATTGCTACAGCCTGGACCTCTGCTAGCTTCAGCCTGGCTGGCCTTCCACCTGCTACAGCCTGGACCTCTGCTAGCTTCAGCCTGGCTGGCCTTCCACCTGCTAAAGCCTGGACCTCTGCTAGCTTCAGCCTGGCTGGCCTTCCACCTGCTACAGCCTGGACCTCTGCTAGCTTCAGCCTGGCTGGCCTTCCACCTGCCGCAGCCTGGTCCTCTGCTAGCCTTTGCTTGGCCTGGCCTTCCATCGGTTCCAGCCGGGTCTTCTGCTAGCTTCAGCCTGGCCTGGCCTTCTACAAGCCCTAGCCTGGACCCCTGCTAGCTTCAGCTTGGCTTGGCCTTCCACCTTCCACCAGTTCTAGCCTGGATCCCTGCTAGCCTCAGCTTGGCCTGGCCTTCCACCTGCTACAGCCTGGAC
The DNA here is from genome assembly GCF_009762535.1 of Notolabrus celidotus. Classification (NCBI taxonomy): domain Eukaryota; kingdom Metazoa; phylum Chordata; class Actinopteri; order Labriformes; family Labridae; genus Notolabrus; species Notolabrus celidotus. Next base: position 387,697 of record NC_048287.1, on the reverse strand, counting down.
CTCTGCTAGCTTCAGCCTGGCTGGCCTTCCACCTGCTACAGCCTGGACCTCTGCTAGCTTCAGCCTGGCTGGCCTTCCACCTGCTAAAGCCTGGACCTCTACTAGCTTTAGCTTGTCCTGGCCTTCCAACTGCTACAGCCTGGACCTCTGCTAGCTTCAGCCTGGCTGGCCTTCCACCTGCTACAGCCTGGACCTCTGCTAGCTTCAGCCTGGCTGGCCTTCCACCTGCTACAGCCTGGACCTCTGCTAGCTTCAGCCTGGCTGGCCTTCCACCTGCTAAAGCCTGGACCTCTGCTAGCTTCAGCCTGGCTGGCCTTCCACCTGCTACAGCCTGGACCTCTGCTAGCTTCAGCCTGGCTGGCCTTCCACCTGCCCCAGCCTGGACCTCTGCTAGCCTTTACTTGGGCTGGCCTTCCACCGGTTCCAGCCGGGTCTTCTGCTAGCTTCAGCCTGGCCTGGCCTTCTACAAGCCCTAGCCTGGACCCCTGCTAGCTTCAGCTTGGCTTGGCCTTCCACCTTCAACCAGTTCTAGCCTGGATCCCTGCTAGCCTCAGCTTGGCCTGGCCTTCCACCTTCCACCTGCTCCAGCCTGGGCCTCTGCTAGCTCCAGCTTGGCCTTGTCTTCTGCTAGCTTTCACTCAGCCTGGATCTCTGCTACAGCCTGAATCTCTGCTAGCTTCAGCCTGGCCTGGCCTTCCACCTTCTCCTGCCTGGATCTCTGCTAGCCTTAGCCTGACTGGACCTGACTTCCTACCTGCTACAGCCCGGACCTGGATCCTGACACATTCACTACTTCACTACCTCCAGGTGACTTTATGTACCGTTTACTGTTGCAGACATGCATTTCCTCATAAAAACTCTTCTGGTTTACTGGCCACTTCTTTTCGTTACTTTGCTGCTTGCTCAGACCAATTGTTCTTGAGCCTGTCAGTAAGTTTTTACCTGGGGCTGCTATTGTGTCCCATGGAGGAGGCACATTGGACTTCAATCTATCCTCCAGAGATGTCTCATCCTACTGGATCACCAAAACTGTTGGTCTTCCTCCCTTTCACACAACTCATCTTGTTCTGTTTCATTCTTTTATGTTGCTGCAGCAGCTGTTTGACTCCCACTCTTTGCTCGTGGTAACATCGTCTGTGAAACATAATCGGCAGGATTGTTTTGGCTTAGTTTTCAGGTGTTACAGTAATTATTCTCATGTTAATTATTTCTGGTAATGTTCACCCAAATCCTGGGCCTGCTTAAGATAACCCCACCACTTCAATTGCTATTTAGTGATTTCTGTGATCGCAAATGCTTTTTACATGTAAACATCTGCAGTTTTCTAAATTCTAAGCACTTTGATAACTTAAAAACATTGGTGCATACTGCTAATCCTGATGTCCTAGCTATCTCTCAGTCCTGGCTCAAGAAAAGAAACACTGATCTTGATATTCTGATACAGGGCTACAATGTATTTCGACAGGACTGAGCCTCCAGGGGGGGTGGGGTAGCTTTGTATGTTAAAGACCATATGCATTGTACTGTGGCACTAAGTCAGTCCCAAAGCAATTTGAGTTACTGGTGTTAAAGCTCAAACTCTCAACAAGTTTTTCTCTCAATGTTGCTGTCTGCTACAGACCACCCTCAGCCTCTACACTAACCGCCCTTGGTGTACTTTCAGCACCTTACATTTCTTCAGAATTTATTCTCCTGGGTGACTTAAACTGGGATATGATCAACCCACCAGACATAGTATTGCAGCAATGTGATGCCTTAAAACCTCTTCCAAATTATATCTTAGCCTATTAGTCCCAACCTCAAATCTCCCTCATCCTGCACATTGATTGACCTCATTCTTACTAACAGTCCTTCTAACTATCAATCTGGAGTCTTCAGTCAAATGAGCGATCACTTGTCATTGCATGTATGAGTTCTGGCTGCTCAGTTAAACGGCCGTCTGTGATTGTGACCAAGCATTCTTTGAAGAACTTTGACATGCAGGCCTTTCTTCAAGACGTCGCAGCAGTAAATTGGGACAGAATAAATTTTTTCCCCTCCTTAGATGTTGCCTGGTCTTATTTCAAGGACAAATTTGTCCCTGTCGTCAACAAACATGCTCCCGTGAAAAGATTTAGGACCAAGAATCGTCATAGTCCGTGGTTCTACCGTGACTTGGCAGAACTTATCCATCACAAGAATGCCCTTTGGAGGAAAGCCCACTCCTCTCAGTCCCCTGTCGACTGGCTTGCCTGCAGGCAATGCAGAAACAATACGACCCAGTCGATCAGGAAGGCCAAAATCTCCTATTTTAAGGAGACATTTTCCGCCTGTGGATCCAATGCTAGGATGTTTTGGAAAACAGTCAAGTCCATGGAAAATAAACTTTCTTCTCCCCACCTACCATCCTCTATGGTATTCAATGACATTGTTATCACCGATAAGTAATGCAACTAAAGCATACTCTACCTCAGACCCTGATACAGCCTTTTCTGATGCTCGATTTTCTCTATCCTGCGATACTGGTTTCTCCTTTAAATCTCTCTCTATCGCTGAAGTACAGGATGAACTCACCAGGTTGGACCCTAACAAATCTGCTGGCTTTGATGGGCTGGATCCCATGTTTTTAAAATCAGCTGCTCACATCATTGCTGCTCCGATCACAAGAATATTTAACCTGTCTTTACAGCTTTTCAGCTGTCTTCCCTCCTGATTGGAAATCGGCCACGATCTTCCCCCTCTTCAAAGGTGGCTCTGGTTCTGATCCCAACTGCTACTGACCCATTTCCATTTTACCATGCCTTTCCAAGGTCCTGGAGAAGTTGATTTCTAGCCACCAACTGCTGTGACTGGTTTGCCAGCTACCATACTGACCGTGTCCAGCAGGTGAAGATGGAAAACATCCTGTCAGACGTACTTACCATCTCCAAAGGTGTACCTCAGGGCTCCATCTTGGGCCCATCCTTATTTTCCATCTACATAAATGATGTTGCTAAAGCTGCTGGCAGTTCTCGGATCCATTTGTATGCCGATGATACCATCTTATACTCAGCTGGCCCTTCACCCCACTCTGCAGCGTCCACCCTTCAGGGCAGTCAAAGTTGAGAGTTTGAGGGTGTTTTGTAAGTTATTCCAGTCGTTAGCTGCTGCAAAACCAAAGGAATTACAGCCAAAAGCGGATAGCTGAGTGATCCAGTTTTTGTCCAGTTTCTTGAGCGCTGTACTTGAGGCCATTTTGTAAATGATGTCACTATAATCCAGAGTATTGTCATCGTGACCATAGTGACGAGGGTGTGTTTGGCAGCATGAGTGAAGGAGGCTTTATTGCGGAAAATGAAAAAGCTAGTCTGGCTTTGATTTTGGACTAAAGGTTGTTAATGTGTGTGGTGAATGACAGAGATGAATCCAGCCAGAAGCCTAGATATTTATAGGAATTGACAAACTCCACAGGGGAGTTATCTGTACAGCTGATCGTGGGGTGGGGGGGGGGGGGGTTGGATACAAGCCTCCGCCTCCTGTCAAAGATGATGCATTTAGTTTTACTGATGTTAAGGCAGAGGTTATGAAAATTTCTTAGGTTCTTGTGTTGCCTTGGTTTCTTGGGTTTATTGGGTTCTTGTGTTGCCTTGGTTTCTTGGGTTCTTGTGAGACCTGATTTATTGGGTCCTTATGTTGCCTTGGTTTCTTGGGTTCTTGTGAGACCTGATTTATTGGGTCCTTATGTTGCCTTGGTTTCTTGTGTTGCCTTAGTTCCTTGTGCTGCCTTGGTTTCTTGGGTTTCTTGGGTTCATGGGCTCTTGTGTTGCCTTGGTTTCTTGGGTTCATGGGCTCTTGTGTTGACTGGGTTCTTGTGTTGCCTTTTTTTTGGGTTCTTGCGTTCTTCTTTTGCCCGGGTTCTTGGGTTCTTGTGTTACCTGGGTTCTTGTGTTAGCTGGGTTCTTGGATTCTTGTGTTTCCTAGTTTCTTGTGTGACCTGATTTATTGGGTCCTTATGTTGCCTAGTTTCTTAGGTTCTTGTGTTGCCTTGGTTTCTTGGGTTTATTGAGTTCTTGTGTTGCCTTGTGTAGAGATCAGGGGGGTCTCCACAGGTCGGTAAAGATGCAAATAAAACTCAAAACAACTCTTTACCGTCACTGCACATTTATTTTATGCAGGTGAAGCGTATGCATAACCAGGGTTCCCACTCTTTTCCAAAGATCATTTTCCAGGACATTTTCAGTCAAGTTTTGAACTCTAACAGAGATTTAAAAAAGTTTAAACTGTCTACCTGCCTGGCGATGTCTACATGGTGCAGTTTCTGTGCAGCTGTGTCGCTCTTTTTGTCCCGTTTGTTTTCACTATCAGGAGTTTGCGCTCCTACTAGTTACAGTACAGTAATTGAGCTCTCAGCCTGCAGGAAAGTTGTGAGGCACAGACCCCCGAGCTCTCTGCCCGACTCTGCTGGTCACTCTTTAACTTCAATATAAGACTCTTTGAATCTAAAGAGCACTTCACAAGGTTAATTTACCATAAACCATAAACAATAGACCCTTGTTTTCTATAAATGCATGATTATGACCAAGTGAGGGAGAAAAGATGTGAAACAAGTCGCGCATCCAGAGCGGTCTGTGTTGCTGTCTTTTCCAGCACAGTGTGCACTCAGCTTTCAATGAATAAGGATTTGTTTTTTTTAACCGTGTCAGGTCACACGCAGTCATGTCGGAATAATTTCCCAGGACAATACGTGATTTTCCAGGACATTTTACTTTTTCTCCCATTTTCCAGACGATTTCCAGTATTGGAAAACTGGTCAACGGTTTTCCAGGTTCTCCAGGACCCTGGGAGAACCCTGATAACTCAGATATGACGTTTCAGAAAGAAAAGAAATAAAACATAAAACGCTCTCCCTGCGTTCGGTCCAGCAGCATGCGGGGCAGGAAGATGACTCTGCTCTGACCCCGGTCTTGACCTTAGGTTACCATGGTAACTAACATACAGCAAATGTCTCTTGTGTTTTCCTTGTCTGGTTGGGTTCTTGTGTAGCCTGGTGTCTTGGGATCTTGATTTGCCTTGTGTCTTGGGTTCTTGTGTTTCCTGGGTTCTTGTGTTGCTTGTGATGTCCGGTTAAACCGATGTTTTGATTCTCTTTGTGTTGGTTTTTCTTGATATCTGATGTTAGTTCTTGTTTACGCTCTCTCTGCTGTTGAGTTCTCTCTGTCTTTGTTTCTATGTGCCCTGCTCTCTGTCGAGCACTTTGTAAACTGTTCAAATAAGATAAGTTATTGTTATCATGAATATGAAGTCAGTTGGTATGGCCTGGTTCAGCTCACAGAGCAGTAGAAACAACCTTGTCCACTCTTTCCATAAAAATGTGTATTGTATAAAATGTAAGACTCCCCAAGTTTTATAGCAGAATCTCTTCTTTTCAGCAGTTTGCTCTGCACCTCACACCACCCTCACTCCACCCGGCCAGTCCTAATTCAAATATGTATAATTGAAACCTCGGTAATTGATGTAAAATGAAAGTCTGGCTCTCTAATTGAAAAATGCTTTATTGAGAAGGCATGAATGTGGGATGAAGCTCTCTTCTTTTTACCTCCATGAATATTTATAGGTATGTGGTTGTATGTGTGTGTGTGTGTGTGTGTGTGTGTGTGTGTGTGTGTGTGTGTGTGTGTGTGTGTGTGTCCATCAGCAACAGAGGGTTGCCACGGGAGACAACCCATCTATCCTGTCCTCGCCCTCTCATCCCTCTCCTCTCTCTTTCATCTCTCCTGTCCATGGTCACCATCCCTCCATTATAACCTACACTTCAGCACTGCTGTGTTTCACTTTCCCGGTCTCATGTCTTCTTTAGAACCTGATCATTATTTGTTTGCCTTTTAAACTCACAAATATATATTCAGTGAGCAGTTTAAAAATGAGAGCGGAGCTGGGAGGCAGACTGTGTGTGATAACAGCATGAAGCTGTGATTTCGGGCCCATTCCCTCAGCGAGAGGTGATACAATCTTATTCATGCTAATTGATGGGCAAGTTGGCTGCTGGATAATGAAATTCAAACCTCTATTCATGCTCTGGTGTGTGTCTGAGGTTGCGCATGTGTGGTGTGTAATTCTCTGTGATGGCGGCCTGGAAACTGTCTAATTGACCTTTCCCCAGCCCACAAAGGACGGCTCCTCTGTCCGCCTTCTTCCGGCTGCTATTCCCCTCTTCTCCTCTTTCTCTCCTCCTCTTTTTCCAGTTTCCACTGACACTTCCAATCCTCCTATCTCTAAGGTCCTCTCTCATTTTAAACCTTGATTCTTACCAAAAATCAAAATGAAAGTAAACGGCTCAAATGCAGTCTATATGACTTTATTCGTATTACTACTTTGATCACAATTATTATTATTTCTCTGTTTGTATAATTCTTTTAAAACTCAAGTTCCAAAAAAAATGATCTCCAAATGTATACAAGTGGTTAGGAACAGTGGAGAACTTTTACTTTAAAGAAAAAGAAACTTATAGAATAAATAAAAATGAAAAGCTATTTGAAAAAAGATGGGTGTCTTTTAAAGCAAGGACAGGATATGAATAAATGTAAAGTTATGTGCCTGTATATAAGTATATGCAAATATAGAAAGCCTATGCCCCATAGTTAAGCCCAAAATTATTCATACCCCTGGCAAGTTTTGACTTAAAGTTACTTTTATTCAACCAGCAAGGTTTTTCTTGATTGGAAATGACACAGGCGTCTCCCAGAAGATAATAAGACGATGTACAAGAGGCATCATTGCAAAAAATTATTTCTCAGCCTTTATTTACATTTGAACAAAAAGTGTCCAAAATTATTCATACCCTTTGCAAACTGTTACAGTCTGTGGGAAAATCCAAAGTTCTATACCATTCCAAACAGTTCAAGCTGTTCTAAAGCATCCTAATGACCCTGATTCATTGGGAACTGCTGTTTTAATGAACTCAACAGGTGAAACACAGCAGCTCTCTGCAGGTGGTTTGTGGACAGTCATGGCTAAGACAAAAAAGCTCCCTGAGGACCTACGGTTGCGCATTGTGGATGATCACAAGTCAGGAAAGGGCTAATAAAGGACATATCTAAATGTTTTCAAGTTCCAGTGGCTACAGTGCAAAGTATTATTAAAAAATTCAAGACGTGGGGCCCTGGTGGCCTAGCAGTCTAAGCACCCCACATACAGAGGCTACAGTCCTCGTCACAGGGGTCGCCGGTTCGACTCCCGGCCGGTCGACCATTTCCTCCATGTCTTCCCCCGCTCTCTACTCCCCACATTTCCTGTCTCTCTCCAGCTGTCCTATAAAATAAAGGCAAAAAGGCCAAAAAAGTATGATAAATAAATAAATACAAGACGTTCCGCACTGTGGAAAATCTCAGAGGACGTGGTCGGAAGCCAAAAGTGACACCTGTGCTGGCCAGGAGGATAGTGAGAGAGGTGAAAAAGAATCCAAGATCATGACCAAGGCCATCCTGGTGAATCTGGGCTCTGCTGGTGGCATCGTCTCAAGACAGACAGTCCAACAGACACTACACACTGCAGGGTTCCACGGACGCATACCAAGGAGGACGCCACTTCTCCAGATAAGGCTCACAAAAGCCCGCTTGGCCTTTGCAAATGCTCATCTGGACAAAGAAAAGACTTCTGGGCTTCTGTTTCATGGTCAGATGAAACAAAAATTTAATTGTTTGGCCACAATAATGTATCCTTCAGTCACTACATTAAAAACAGGAGAAGCCTTCAACCCTAAGAACACCATCCCCATTGTCAAACATGGTGGTGGGAACCTAATGCTTAGGGGGTGTTTATCAGCCAATGGACCAGGGAACCTAATCACAGTAAATGGCACCATGAAAAAAGCACAATACATCAAGATTCTCAACAACAACAACATCAAGCAGTCTGCAGAGAAACTTGGCCTTGGGCACCAGTGGATATTTCAGCATGACAAAGACCCAAAACACACAGCAACAGTGGTGAAGAAATGGTTAGCGAACAAAAACATGAACGTTTTGCAGTGGCCCAGCCAGAGTCCTGACTTGAATCCAACTGAGAATCTGTGGAGGGAGCTAAAGATCAGGGTGATGGCAAGGAGACCCTCCAACCTGAAAGAGTTGGAGCTCATCCCTAAATAGAAAAGCCTTTATTGGCTATTTACAGCAATCAAACACTTCCTGTAATTGCTGACCAGCATTTTGCACATCCCCATTGGTATTTTTGCCCATTCATCTTTAGCGATTTCGGGCATAACTCTATATACATGACTCTGTAGTGGAAGTCACTGCATTAAAAACAGACATGACTCTGTAGTGGAAGTCACTGCATTATAAACAGACATGACTCTGTAGTGGAAGTCACTGCATTAAAAACAGACATGACTCTGTAGTGGTGATCACTGCATTAAAAACTGACATGACTCAGTAGTGGTGATCACTGCATTAAAAACAGACATGACTCTGTAGTGGAAGTCACTGCATTAAAAACAGTCATGACTCTGTAGTGGAAGTCACTGCATTAAAAACAGACATGACTCTGTAGTGGAAGTCACTGCATTAAAAACAGACATGACTCTGTAGTGGAAGTCACTGCATTCAAAACAGGCATGACTCTGTAGTGGTGATCACTGCATTAAACACGGACTTGACTCTGTAGTGGTGGTCACTGCATTAAACACAGACTTGACTCTGTAGTGGAAATCACTGCATTAAAAACAGACATGACTCTGTAGTGGAAATCACTGCATTTAGAACAGACATGACTCTGTAGTGGAAGTCACTGCATTAAAAACAGACATGATCTGTAGTGGAAGTCACTGCATTAAAAACAGACATGACTCTGTAGTGGAAGTCACTGCATTAAACACAGACATGACTCTGTAGTGGAAGTCACTGCATTAAAAACAGACATGACTCTGTAGTGGAAGTCACTGCATTCAAAACAGGCATGACTCTGTAGTGGTGATCACTGCATTAAACACAGACATGACTCTGTAGTGGAAGTCACTGCATCAATAACAGGCATGACTCTGTAGTGGTGATCACTGCATTAAACACAGACTTGACTCTGTAGTGGAAGTCACTGCATTAAGAACAGACATTACTCTGTAGTGGTGATCACTGCATTAAAATCAGACATGACTCTGTAGTGGAAGTCACTGCATTCAAAACAGGCATGACTCTGTAGTGGTGATCACTGCATTAAAAACAGACATGACTCTGTAGTGGTGATCACTGCATTAAGAACAGACATGACTCTGTAGTGGTGATCACTGCATTAAAAACAGACATGACTCTGTAGTGGAAATCACTGCATTAAAATCAGACATGACTCTGTAGTGGAAATCACTGCATTAAAAACAGTGATTTCCACTACACTCTGTTCACTGTATTCAGTCAAATGTAATGTTAAAAATGTTCAACACCTTCAAATTGTGTCTTTAACAAGATTTTACACAGCGTCCAAACCTTTTTAGAATTAGGGGTTGAACATTTTTGGCTGTAATGGAGAGTTTTAAGCCACCTGTGTTTTTATTTCCATGCTGTTTCCATACAAAGACCTCAGTCAGCATGACATCGTTACAGCAGTCTGGCAACCAAACTCTCCTTGGTTACCTGAGGCCCTGAGTCCAACCTGTGACTCATCACAGTTTTTCTCCTTGTCTGATCTTCCTCTATTACTTTCTTTTCTGTGTTCATTTTTTTTTTACCAGCTCTCTGTAGCTTCAGACTGGAGGAATGTGCTTCAGTAGCTATATATCACCACTGATGACTCACCCCACTAACAATGTGCATGTGTTTCAGTTTTGCTGACTTATGGAGCAAAATTGGACCTGTTTTACTCTTTTACTTTTCAGGTTTCAAACCTGCACACCCTCTGAAAAAGAAACCTTTCAGAGAAGACCAAGAGATTCCTCTCAGCTCTCCTCTTAACAGCCCTTCTTTTCTTTCTCTCACCCTTTCTTTCTTAGTAGTTCCTTGCAGGGGCGTTGCCAGGAATTCTGGACCCCCTGAAAGATATCTCAGTGGGCCCCATCACCACAGCCAACCCTACAAAATATAACACTGCTGTTATAATACTGGTTTATTTGCATTAAACAAAAATATATGCTTAAAACTATCCTGGTTAACTGACTCAAATCTAAGCTACATATCAATATTATTATTTTTTACAATTTCTCCAAATGTAACTGCTCAATATTGACCTTCAGACTGTCCACCTCTGTAAACAAGATTATTTGAAGCCAAGTGACTTGTTGAATAACAACAGTTGTTATTTGGTATAATCTAACCTCATGAAGTCAAACTCTGAAAGCTACAGTTTACTTTCACTCAGATTCAGCCACACTAGATGCTGTGGAAATATAACAACTCCCCACTTAAAGCTGGGGTTGGTAATCAGATTTAGATCCACTTTTTGTCATACTGGTTAAAATGATCTTTATGTCCTGATGGCAATCAATACATGATGTGTTCCTAAAAAAGAGTGAAAAAAAGCTGCTATCTACAGCCGGAGTAAACCTGGGAAAACACCAACCAATCACCGTTTTTTGGCTCCCCAAATTTTAAACCAATCAAATCCCGTCCAGCCGTTCTGCCCTCCTCCTGCGCGTACATTTCCCCGGCGTGCACTCCTCCGAGTCCCCGTCTCCTGCCTCTACTTCCCCTGACTCTATTTACTGCCCCTCTCGCTCGTCCTCGGGCCTGTCCCCTCTGACCTGATGAGGTGCTTTGCTCAGGACTGTAGTCCGGATCAGAGTCTAAAAAGCTCTCACCAACAAGCAGAATAATTAATGACGTTCAGTAAGTCCTACAGAAAATATATATTTATTGTAGCGTCCGTCCGGACGCTGTAGTGATGACGAGCCGATTGGTGAACACGTTGAACTTTAATAACCGGTCACTGTCGGCCGTGATCACGCCAACCAACAAAACAACAATCAATGTTTGAATGATTGAAGAACTTCTCCTCTCCTCTCTCCCACTCGCACACTCTACACCTCTCTTGATGCCTTCACTGACCGTCAACACTGTAGGAATTAAGAACATCGACACTGAACACGTTTAATAAACAGTAGAGTTGTTACAGTGTTATATATGTGTTATAACTTTTCTCCTGATATCATGTCACCAGTACAACTGGATAATGCTAGCATGATAGTTGTGAGTACTAACAGCAGCCATGTTTGTTTGTGTTTTTAACTTTCACTATGAGAATGTTTTGGTGAGGACCGGTTTTGAATCAGTCACCATCATATGGTCGAGAATCAGCGGCGCTCGTGCATGTGAGCGGGGGGGGGCGTCGTTTTGGAGGAGCTCCGAGGGAGGAGGGGAGGGGTTAGACGGAGTCATGAGGAAAAGCTACATTCAAATTCATGCTGGTTTTCCGAGACTACCAACCCCAGCTTTAAGGCATGAGACGCTCATCTCACAGAGCCGGAAAGAAACTCCAGAAAGGAATTCTGAATGTTTGTTTATTTATTCAGACAATTTTAGTTATCTTATTACAGTTATAACAAAAGAAAAGAAAAGCATAGTAGAGAACACATTTTATTTCAGGCCCATGAAGGGCCTCCTCCTCACTTGGGCCCTAGGTAGTCAGTCCTACTTTTCACCCCACTACAACCCCCCTGGTTCCTTGCCTTTCCTCTATCTGTTACGATCTAATGAGAGTAGGAGAAATGTCTTGTGATGACTTCTCTATTTCAGGTCATCTGCCATTTGTTTGAAGGTGTAGTGAAAGCTGGGACTCAAGCACTGCAACAACAGCATGTTGACTAAACACCATGGATGAGGGTGTTTATTAGGGTTGTTGTTTAGCATACAGTATGTATGTGTAGAGGGGGTATGTTTGAAGAGATAATTGATTGTGTGTGTGTGTGTGTGTGTGTGTGTGTGTGTGTGTGTGTGTGTGTGTGTGTGTGTGTGTGTGTGTGTGTGTGTGTGTGTGTGTGTGTGTGTGTGTGTGTATTGATCTGCTCATTCCCACATACTGGATAAATTCTACTTATTATTTCTTTGCATATTTTTCCCTGAAAGCTCAACAAGCTTCTGTAGATCCTCTGCTTACTCTGAGAGAGATGATCAGCATTGGCAACAGATTTTCTGACTGCAGCTTTGTTTAGTTTGTCGTAATTTTGTTGCTTTTGAGTAAAATAAAAGTACCTTTCATTAGTAAACCAGTAAAAAGAGACTAAAGAAGTGATTTTTGTTTATTAGCTGTTGATATTTTTAAGAAACTCTCAGTTTGTTTCATTTTGTAGGACATCCGTTTCATTTTTGGGTAGACCTGTTTTGGAAAGCACGAGTCAGAAATATCACGTCCTGCAGAAGTGGCAGATTAGATGTTTGCTAAAAGTTGCCACTACAGCTGGTTTAAGTCAGGTTAGTTAAGAAGACTCCCATTGATAGAAGTTCTCACAGCTAAATTCCATTAAAGCATCAAGGCTTTTTGACTGTGTCAGGAACCTCTATTTCAACAACATGAAACATAAAACAAAAATTTCACTGAATCATAAAATGCTCTAGTTGAAATTATGACCTTTGTGTTGTTAGGGTCGGTTTTGACCCAGTTATAAAAATAAGATTAAAAAGCAACAATTAGAGCCCAAACTGAAATCCTAAGTGCACTGTCAGTCAACACGCTGACAGCCAGCTCATTTCCCAATCATATGAGCTTTAGGGGATTCTCATTTTGCATTGTTTTCCAGTATACCTGCACAAAAACAAAACAAACAAAGACGGGCATATCCAGACTTGTGAGGTCAATTCACTCATTTCAGTGGTCATTCGACTTGCAGCATGCAAATCTACAATTTGCAGCATGCAAAAATGCCTTTTTGCCTTTTTCTTGAAGTAATTATATGGGGTAAGACTACTGTCAGAAGATTTGTGTGTACACACATACAAAATCATGCATATTTTTAAAATGCATGCATGCCTTGAGGATATCTGCTAACTGCACAGCATAAAGAAATCGATGAAATTACTTATCTAGAGACAAAAACTAGCTCACAGAGAATATTAGAGCCACTTTAGTGCCACCGCTTCGACATTTTGTTAAAACAACTTAAAAATGGATAAACTTTACCTGAGTACGTTCCTCCCTGTTCATTCTGCCGCCGTCCCATCAAAACAACGCTGTTTCACGACGCATGCGCAGTGTGAAGAATCGATGTTATCTTCCTCTCGATGCATAATGCCTGTTACCTCGTGACGTAGTTTTGACAGTTCTGTCTCGGTTGTCAGATTCGTATTCATGATGAAGGAAACGCAATTGCAAAAATGCAATCCGTGTTTGTAATTTTGTTTAGTTGTAATTTCACAAGTTGTATTCTCACAGAGAAAACACACAATACATTGTTGTGCATATGATTTGATTCAAACAAGTTTACACTTTTTTTTATTTATGCACAACTACAGACTGGCATGCATGCATTTTAAAAATATGCATGATTTTGTATGTGTGTACACACAAATCTTCTGACAGTAGTCTTACCCCATATAATTATATATGGGTCGAAATTGACCCACAACACCATAGATGTTACTATAGTTAATAATAGTAAAATGAAAAAGAAAGAAAACAAATGTATTTCAGGGATGTGTATTAATACCCCTCAGTAATAGTCAGGTAACACAACAGCCTTTAATTTGTTTATATGGTTCTCTTGAGGTTCAGTTTACCATTTTTTTAATGGAAATCAAGGGGTATACTGAGAAACAAAAGGCCCAGGGGCCCACACCAAAAATATTAAAACCAATATTTTCATGGATAAGGAAGCCTGACAAGGTAACCAAGAGATGAGAAACAAATTGGATGATAGTAAATTGTTTTTAGTGTATTTTACAGCTGATCTAAGACATGGGTCAAAGCTTACCCGTTAACATAGGAGATGGTGACAGCAAGCTAACACAAGAGGAAGGTTAAACTAGGCTTCACTCTCACCTTCTCTTCTCATTAGCTTAAAATCTTCACTTATCAATCATAAGGTGAAAGGACAAAAAAAAAGAATACAAAGAAAACATGTTTCAATTTTGCAGAGGAGGTAATTGCACTATCTAACATGAAATTCACCTCAGCGGGCATATGCAAGGATATAGATTCTATATCCTTGCATCTTTTATCTCAATTTTTTTTAAGTTTTTTTTTCAGAGTTTTCTTTCTCAAAAATTCTATCTTTTTTATTTCTCTGGTGGCCCTAATCCTCTTCCCTACAGGAAGTGAGTTTTCCACTATATTGATCATCACATTTTACAAACTACTATCTATTCACACCAGCAGACACAATAACTAATATTAGCACTGGCTTTAAAATTGAAAATGACCTCAGGCATCCTGGATTAGTAATTCATATTACTGTAAGAACTCTTTCCAGACGACTAATAACCCTTGACTCTGTAGATGAAGTTCTCTGGTGTTAATGACCCTTGTCTTTTAGCAGACCAATGGATGTACCACCTTGGGCACTGAACCGCTTAATCAAAAAAGAGACAGAAAAGAGAGTAGGCAGGGAGAGATGGAGAGGAGGAAAAGTGGGGAGGGTTAGCAACCATGACGATCACCTCAAATCAGACAACGATTCCACACCAGTGACTTCACATGGGAAGAAAGGAATAACAGGGATGATCAAAAAGAGGGGGAAAGGGTGGAGGAAGACATGGTCCAACACATCTGTAATTATCTGTGGTGATGATCAAGACGAGGGGGAGGGGCTGTGTCATACACTATCCAAGCAGACACAGTGCTCTCCTGCATTACTGCTGCTACACCTTTCGTTCAGAGAGGATGTGGGTGACACCATTAACCCTTTGTCTGGCATTAAGGACTAGTTCAGGCCAGTTTGGGTAGCAATGTACACTAGTTAGTTAGAGTTACTGGTCCTATCCCATGTCTCCACTCTTAGCTGAGTACGCTCGGTTACGCACACACTTTGGTGACGTTTTGCCACATTAAAGGAACATTTGTGTGTAGTGTGTAAGCATGTATTCAGTGGTCAAGTATGCAGGGATTTAAAAAACAGTTGAAACACACTAGCAGACCCCCTTTTC
Source organism: Notolabrus celidotus (assembly GCF_009762535.1). Taxonomy (NCBI): domain Eukaryota; kingdom Metazoa; phylum Chordata; class Actinopteri; order Labriformes; family Labridae; genus Notolabrus; species Notolabrus celidotus. Next base: position 372,683 of record NC_048287.1, on the reverse strand, counting down.
ATCACGCAGTAGATTGACAGGATAACATTGTGGAAGACAAAAAATGCAGCTGATTCTGCTGGCATTATCTGGCGCTCAGCTTGGATCGTTTCTTAAGATGAGCCACCAGATTAATGGTAACATGAAGGTGTAGAGAGCAAAATATGTACTCTGATCACTGGGATGTTTTTCTGTTAACACATCAACAGTTTGTGACTGTAATAAAACGCTCCTACTGATTATTAAAAACAACATCTCTGCATGTCAAGATAAACAAAGTGATACATACGTGGCCACAAGCTGATTAAGATCAAGGACAAGGGATATAACTACATAGTAAAAAGGTAAAAAGGTCATTCTTTACTCTCAGGTTGATTGATTGGAACGTTTCAAACATGGTCCTTTTATTATTACCAAAGTACAATTTACAAACACAACATTTCTCACTGAAGGTGCATTTCGACCAAGAATTCCGGGGTCTTTTAGCCGCCGGAACTACTTTACCCTGAACTAAAAGGTTCCTGTGCCCCCATTGTTGTCTATGTTTCGACCGCGGGCTGAAGTCCCGGGTAGATTGTGTAAATCAGGCCAGTGACGTATGGACAGAAAAAAAGTAAATGCACTACACCACCAGACCAGTAGAGGGCAGTAAAACAAAGAGGAATGCCATTCATCACAGATGACACCACAGAAGCAGACGGACAGGCAGGTATCATTCTGAGCAACACAACAGTTAGCCTGTTAGCATGAAGAGACTCAGCTGGTCTGTTTTAGATGGTGCTGTATTTCATCACAGATGGATTCACTGAATCAACACGTGAGAGGAGATAAGCGCGAGTAGCAAAGACGTTTCAACACGGCTTTAAAATCCTTTTGAACTCAAAAAGCCGTGGCAGAGATCGACCGGTGTTTTGGTTTAAACAGCGACCCTGTTAACTGGAGACTTTCAGCCGGATGCATCCCTCATAAACGTCTTTAGACGATCATTAAATATCTGATGAGGATATTTTGAAATCTTAATAAAAACTAAACTAGTTTGCATTCCCAGGAACTCCCTCTGTGTTTCAACAGCTGTGTAAACTCCACAAACACTGACACGTTCAGCTGAAGGTCTCCAGTTTACAGGGTCACTTTTAAAAGCGGAACACCGGGAAGAGAGATGCATTCACGGTGGGCTGAGAGAAGACTACTGTTACAAGCTGCTAAATCAAGAGAATCACAGCTTCTTCTTTTGAAAAGTACACACACATACAAAAAAGATAGAACAAATAAAAACTAATGAAAGAAAGAGAAATCAAGTGAATCACAGATGTGTGTGATGTTATTGTGGACGGGGGTGGAATAAAAACACTGAGGTTAATCTACCAATCAGACACGTTCAGCATTGCAGCCCCCGCCCCCGGAAGTCCCGGGACCTTTGAAGAGTACTACCCCCCTAGCAGGGGCTTTTTAGGGGGAGATTATCTACCCCTGAACTAAATTTAAACCTTGGGTCCACCGGTCGAAACGCACGTAGTTCAGGGGTAAAGTTCCTCTAGTCGAAAAAGGCCTTGAAAGAGTATTATCTAGGAGGCAGTTCTGTAACCAGGTACAGTTAAAACAGCAGCATCCTAAAGAATCTGCTTCAAAGTCTTTCATTGTAGATGTAAAAACATTTAATGATACCAGCTCCTTGAGTTTCATGTTATTCTGCAATACATTCAGGCTGAGGGTGCAGAATTCCCAAAAGGAAAAAAATAGATTGTAACGTTATTAATTGCTGTGGGCCGGCTCACTGTAAACATATGGCTATATTTATTTACTTCTAACCTTTATATAACCAGGAAATGCTCATTGAGATTAAAAATCTCTTTTCCAAAAGAGTCCTGGCTAAGAGAGGCAGCAGCACAGTTAAAGAGTTACAAATAGACAATACACAAATATCAGATGCATAAAACAGCTACACAACAAATACCTCCAGAAAAACCGCATGAGTTACATTTCAACAAAACATCTGCAGACAGATGCATCAGCTTCCAAGTCATTTAAGGAGCGCTTAAAAGCTTTTAAAGTTATCAGACCACAGAGTTTCAGATCCTTTTGTAAGGCGTTCCAGGTCGAGGGAGCAGCAAACCTGAAGGCCTTTTTCCAAGTTCAGCCTGACCCTCGGAGCAGATCGTAATAAGAGATCCTGAGATCGCAGATTATGAGATCCTGAGCTCTTTTGTGCAATGTAGGTGAGGAGGTAAGAGGGAAGTAGACCTAAGATGCACTTATAGATTAAAAGATGACAATGTTTTTACCTGCGTGACGACAGGGAGGACCATCCTACTCGCAATTTTGCATCTTTGAAACATCTTTCTTACATGGAAATGTCTTCACTGGCATCCGACTGCAATCTTGTGTCTCTTGCTGAAAACTTCTTGGGATCGTTGGAGTTAGATCAAGTGTGTATAATGGGACAGTTCCCTGGGAAGTTAATGGGGGTCTAACTTTGACAAGAACAAAAAGGCTTTACACTTAATGTACTTATTGAAAACACGAAAAGCACACTCCTCATCGACTTTACTCCATCTTCTTTTTTCTTTTTATTACAGTGGAGTTTTATGCTATATTAATCAATTCAGCAGGCGTACTAATACAAGAGCTAACAGTTAGCATAGCTCCTGTTTGCCAGCACGTGCAAGCTGTGCATCCGTGCAGACGAGAAACCTAAATGAGAGGAAACATTTAGTTTAAGCTTCTCTGTGTTTGTGGATATCTTTCCAAAATACCCCCAACCTGCTCACAACCTGACACCCTCATAACTCAGCATATACACAAGCACACACACTCACACACACTTCCCTGCTATGACAATCATGAAGCTTACCCTGTTTCCATAGCGACGGGGACAGGGTCGGCTGCTGGCTGCTGATCCCCTGGACACACCTTTTTTCACAAACACAAAGAGAGCTGAAGTGATACAGGAAGATGCAGACGGAGGAATGAAGTGGAGGAGGAGTTGTAGAGAGACTGATGGAGAAGGTGGAGGGATGAAAAGATACAAAGATGGAGGGAGTAGTGGAGAAAAAACTGGAAAAGGAGGAAGAGGAGAAGTTAGGTTCAGAAAAGAAATACTTCATGTATTTTTTTAACCTGATAAATGACACATCCATCGTGGAAGAGGCTTAAACTGAATCTATGAAAATCTGAAGTCATGTTGTCCTCATTGGGAGCATGTGGGGAGGATGTCAGGATGCCTCCAGTGGCGCTTCTAGACCAATTTTACTGTGGGGGGGCAGGCTGGATCCAAGGGTGTTGTCAGAGGGACACATTCAATCCTGACAAAAGAAGGGCGAGGACCGGCTGAGAACAAACTGGCAAAACATCAGTGCATCCCTATATACTAGACATATATATACTACTGTGTACTATATCAAAATACAGACTGACAGCAGCTGTTTGGCTGTTTACACTCAACATGAGTCCCTTAGCGCTTTAAGGGACTGGAACCAAGTGCCACATACGCATGTGTTCCTCCTGTAACATCGGCGCGATACTGAAGCTTTTTTTATTGTATAATATTTGTTTGGTGTGGAGGGGGGGGGGGGGGGGCACAGGGGGGTCCAGGTTCAGTTTTTCAGGGGAACTGGCTCCTGTTGGCCCCTCCCCACCCACTGGATGCCTCTAAGCAGAAAGTTTTGAAATTTTTCCTCCCTGCTGTAACTAGCTAAATACTGCGAGGTGCTCATGGTGGATTAAGGTGGGGTCAGACTGAGTCTTATCCTGTCTTGGTGTTGGGTCTCTGTTCATAATTTGACATAATGTGGTCTAGACCTGCTCTGTTTGTAAAAGAGTCTTGAGATAACGTTTGTTTGGATTTGACTCTATACAAATAAAGATTGATTCATTCACTCATTCATTCAAATCTGCTGAGCTGTGTGGGATCTGAATGTTTTCTGAGCGGGTTCTTTCAGGTGTGTTTGTCTCACAGTACACATACTAGTGTTGTAGTCTAGACCACATTAACCCACACCAAGACTTGTCCGAGACCAGAGTGCACCAAGACAAAGACATTAAGGGATCGAGACTAGGTCAAGACCAAGACATTTAGGGATCGAGACCAAGAAAAGACCAAGACATTTAGGGATCGAGACCGAGGCAAGACAAAGACATTTAGGGATCGAGACCGAGGCAAGACCGAGACATTTAGGGATCGAGACCGAGGCAAGACAAAGACATTTAGGGATCGAGACCGAGGCAAGACAAAGACATTTAGGGATCAAGACCGAGGCAAGACAAAGACATTTAGGGATCGAGACCGAGGCAAGACCAAGACATTTAGGGATCAAGACCAAGGCAAGACAAAGACATTTAGGGATCGAGACCGAGGCAAGACCGAGACATTTAGGGATCGAGACCGAGGCAAGACAAAGACATTTCGGGCTCGAGACCGAGGCAAGACCAAGACATTTAGGGATCGAGACCGAGTCAAGACAAAGAGATCTGGGGATCGAGACCGAGGCAGGACCAGGAGATTTCGGGATCGAGACCGAGGCAAGACCAAGACATTTAGGGATCGAGACCGAGGCAAGACCAGGAGATTTGGGGATCGAGACCGAGGCAAGACCAAGACATTTAGGGATCGAGACCGAGGCAAGACCAGGAGATTTGGGGATCGAGACCGAGGCAAGACCAAGACATTTAGGGATCGAGACCGAGGCAAGACCATGACATTTCGGGATCGAGACCGAGGCAAGACCAAGACATTTAGGGATTGAGACCGAGGCAAGACAAAGAGATTTGGGGATCGAGACCGAGTCAAGACCATGACATTTATGGATCGAGACGGGGGCAAGACCAAGACATTTAGGGATCGAGACCGAGGCAAGACCAAGACATTTAGGGATCGAGACCGAGGCAAGCCAAAGAGATTTGGGGAATCGAGACCGAGGCAAGACCAAGACATTTAGGGATTGAGACAAGACCAAGACATTTAGGGATCGAGGAAAGACCAAGATATTTAGGGATCGAGGAAAGAACAAGACATTTAGGGATCGAGGAAAGACCAAGACATTTAGGGATCGAGACTGAGGCAAGACAAAAACATTTAGGGATCGAGGAAAGACCAAGACATTTATGTATCGAGACCTAGGCAAGACGAAGACATTTAGGGATCGTGATTGAGTCAAGACAAAGACATTTAGGGATTGAGACCGAGGCAAGATCAAGACATTTAGGGATAGAGAACGAGGCAAGACCAAGACATTTAGGGATCGAGGCAAGACCAAGACATTTAGGGATCGAGACCGAGGCAAGACCAAGACATTTAGGGATTGAGGCAAGACCAAGACATTTAGGGATCGAGACCGAGGCAAGACCAACATGAAGGCAGGGGAAGACCAAGACAAGAACAAGACCATATATATCAATGAAAAATTATCATGAGATTTAACAAAATAAAAGACTTCTGTTTATTTTATTTAAGTTTGCTTTAAATGCAATTGACAGCAACAAATAAGGTTTGGTTTTGTCTTTGTTACCTTTCTTTTGACACGCTCAGAGTCTTTTGAATCCTTAGTTTTGTTTTCGCCATCATTAGTTTAACTTTTGCTTTTGATCAGAGTTAAAACAGGGTTTATATTGCCTGTGATCTCAGGAGAGGTAGGAGGTCGTACAGTAATGACAGGGACACAGAGTGCATCAGTGGTGGTCTCCACCGGTCTTGATTTAAAATACGGAGTCCGCCCAGTCCAAGACTGAGACAAGACCAGGTAAAAATGCTTTCAATTCCGAGACGAGACCAAGACTTTAAATATGTGGTCTTGAGACTGGTCTTGAGACCGGTCTTGAGACCGGTCTTGAGACCGGTCTGGAGACCGGTCTTGAGACCAAGACGGATCTTGAGTACTACAACACTAACACAGACATGCCCTCTAGGTTCAATGGTGAGTCTAATCTGTCCAAAGGTGTGTTTGTGTGTCAGCCTGTGACTGACTGGCCTCCTGTTTATGTTGAACCCGCCTCTCGCCCAACGACAGCTGGGATCAGCCCTGACCCCTTTGTGAACCTTCACAGATAAGCAGTATAGATAATGCACGGTTGGATGGACCTCATCCTCTTCACCCAAACTTCTCTCTGCTCTCCCCCTGCCATAAAAAGACCTCTGTGGCAGAACAAAGTTAGAAATCAGTTCTATTCCTGCAGACATAAATATATAACAGAGGACAGACGGTGATATATGTTGCTCCCCCCAAAATAACTGCTGGGGTAAATTTAGGCCCAGCTCGCCTGCAGGCTGCAGCACAGCAGAATAGAGGAGAATATATGAATAAGCGCCAGGCTCCTGTATGAGCTATGACAAAGATAGCAGATGGTGGTCATTTGTGGTTTGTTTGTGTGTAAGGAGAGAGAGAGAGAGAGAGAGAGAGAGAGAGAGAGAGAGAGAGAGAGAAAGGGGGAGAGCCAGAGGCCAAGGTGACATGGATTTTCACTTCAAAGGCAGGCAAGAGCACAGTACAGATTAAAGCACACCGGGAATCAAAGAAGCCTCAGGTGGTAGGACACACACAGGTGTCCACCATGTGTGTGTGTGTGTGTGTGTGTGTGTGTTTGTCTTCTGCAGAAGAGAGAGCTCATCTACCTTCACTTGTTATCTCTCTCAGCACCTTTCTTGATTCTTGCTGTCCTTGGCAAGAATCAGTACACGACTTTCAATATGGAAGAATTTTCAGAGATGAAGGGAAATCTCCAGAACACGAGGGCTGCCCACTGTGTGTGTGTGTGTGTGTGTGTTTGTGTGTGTGTGTGTGTGTGTGTGTGTGTGTGTGTGTGTGTGTGTGTGTGTGTGTGTGTGTGTGTGTGTGTGTGTGTGTGTGTGTGTGTGCTATCCTGTAATCACCAATAAAAAAATGTAACATTTGAGGAGGGTATTACTTTAACAAAGTAAGAATGGTTTAAACCTCTAGTCCAAAAACAATTCATAAAGACAACAGTACAGAAATAAAACATACAGCTTGATTTCAGGGTTTAGCAACACCAGAGGAAGTTGATTGTTGATTATAGTACTCGGAAGCCGAAAACAAATTACACCTCTCCCAAGAGTGACAACCTTCATGATGAAATCTACTGAGCCACCTGCTGCCAGAGGGCTCATTACCCTAGATAAGAGGGCTGAACTTTATTCAGTAATCATTGTGTCCTATACAGTGTTATTAATTCCACAAAACAGTGTTTTATTTTGGAATATCTTCAGCGATAAAAAAATGTCATAAAAAAAGAGAAGTACCTGAATATTTTGGATCACTCACGTCCCACTTTCCCTACTTCCCTTTGGATTCATGAGAACATCTTTTCAAAGTGGAGTAGAGAGCTGTCCCCTTCAGAGGCACTGCTTTCCAACAGTTAAAGCCGGGCAACTGCTTGGGGTCCCGAGCCAGCCCCCAACACCTGACAAACTTTAAACCACAGCAGTGACTCAAAATGTGCAAAGTTTGCAATAACAGGAGAAAACCTTCATTAGAAGGCCGCTTCTGACAGCATACCAAGATTATTATCATTAATGAAATAACAAAAACAAGAGGTGGAAAAACATTTTCATTAACTGAAATAAAACTTAAGACGAGGCCTGACATAAAAATGATAACTAACTGCAACTGTATTGTGAGTTTACAAAACTAAGTAACATAAACTAAAATGATAGAGAAAATATCTTTAGTGTTCGCCTTTGTCAATCTCATACATATACTCAGTATTTTGAGTGGATATTAATTTTTTGTTTGTTTGTTTTCTGCCAGTTTCACTTCAGTTGGCATAGTTGCACAAGCAAGCACACGTCCACACTTTACCTGCTAGAAAACTCATCCATGCATTTATCTTTAGCAGACTAGACTACTGTAACGGGGTCTTTACAGGACTCCATAAAAAGTCCTTCAGACGGCTGCAGCTCATACAGAATGCTGCTGCTCGAGTCCTAACCTAAAGGACCAAAAAAGTAGACCATCGTGAAGCAGCGTTTAGTTGTTATGCACCACATATCTGGAACAAACTTCCTGAAAGCTGTAGGTCTGCTCCAACTCTCACCTCTTTTAAATCAAAGACTAAGACCTTTTTATTTGCCTTCCTATCTTAGCCTATTTTACAGTTTTTCTCAGTCGCTTTGGTACATTTCTCGAATCATCCTTGACATTTGCAAAACAGTAAGTGCATTTCTCAAAACAATTGGTACAAATAGCAAAACACCATGGATTACCTGCAAAAGCCAGTATCTTGTTCAAAATCCTGAGTTCATCTCTCAAAAGTAAACATCTGTGTCAATGAACATGTCAGTGCCATCAGAGTGACAAGTCCTTGTGTCATTGTGTACAGATAAGACAAACTGCTGAGTCATGTTTTCAATATAACAGTGTACTCTGGAGGGACGCTCTGATGTAAACTATGGCTAAGATTTGATGACAGTTAAATTGTAAGTTACACCTTAGTGTATGTGGGAGATTGATTGCAAGAGACTGTACAAGATTCACATTTAAGCTTTTACTGTTTATAATAATAATAATGCATTTTATTTATAGGCGCCTTTCTTGGCACTCAAGGTCACCTTACAACATTAAAAACAAACAGAGTTTAAATAGCAAACAGTAAATAAAACACATTTTAAAAAGTTTGAAGTGAATGGACAGTGGAGTTGTGGTCAGATGGAGTAAGCCAGTCTAATAAGATGGGTTTTGAGTTTGGATTTAAAATGTGGGAGTGAGTCAGTATTTTACAGAGGTCAGGTGGCTGAAGGCTCTGCTCCCCATGGTAACAAGGCGAGCAGGGGGGACAGTGAGGTGGATGGAGGAGGAGGATCTGAGGGTACGGACGGGTGTGGCAGTATGGAGGAGGTCAGAGAGATATGGAGGGGCGAGGTTGTGTATGGATTTGAAGGTGAGGAGAAGTATTTTGTAGTTGATCCGGTGTGTGATGGGGAGCCAGTGGAGCTGTTGCAGGATGGGTGTGATGTGGTGGATGGAGGCGGTGCGTGTGATGATACGGGCGGCTGAGTTTTGAACCAGTTGAAGTTTATGGAGGGTTTTGTGGGGGAGACCAAACAGAAGGGAGTTGCAATAGTCCAAACGGGAGGTGACGAGGCTGTGAACAAGAATGGCGGTGGAGTGGGGAGTGAGTGAAGGACGGAGACGGTTAATATTGCGGAGGTGAAAGTAGGCGGACCGGGTGACTTGGTTGATATGGGAGGTGAAGGAGAGGGTGCTGTCGAGGATGACACCCAGACGATTAACCTGAGGGGAGGGGAAGTAGGGCGAGTTGTCGATGAGAATAGAGAAGTTATGGAGTTTGTTTAATGTAGATTTTGTGCCAATTAGAAGAAGTTCAGTTTTATTGCTGTTTAATTTGAGGAAGTTTGAGGTGAACCAAGATTTTATTTCAAGGAGACAATCAGTGAGGGAAGAAGGTGGAAGTGAGGAGTCAGGTTTAGTGGAGAGATAGAGCTGGGTGTCATCAGCGTAGCAGTGGAAGTGAATATGATGTTTACAGAAGATGTGACCAAGGGGGAGGAGGTAGATGATGAACAGCAGGGGCCCCAGGACAGAGCCCTGGGGCACACCTGTGGTGACAGGGACTGGATGGGAGGTGAATGATTTAAGTTGAATGAACTGAGTGCTGCCTGAAAGGTATGAATGAAACCAGTGATGCCTATGGAGGAGAGTCGGTTCAGCAGAATGATGTGTGAAATAGTGTCGAAGGCCACACTCAGATCAAGCAGAAGGAGAATGGATAGTGAACCGGAGTCAGCAGCAAGGAGGAGGTCATTGGTGATTTTGATAAGTGCTATTTCAGTGCTATGGAGGGGACGGAAACCAGACTGGAATTGTTCATATAAATTATTGCAGAGTAGATGGGTATGGAGTTGAGCAGCAACTGATTTTTCAAGAATTTTGGAGATGAATGGAAGATTTGAAATGGGACGGAAGTTATTGAGGTCGGTGGGATCTGAACCAGGTTTCTTGAGTATTGGAGTTACAGCGGCTGTTTTGAGGGAAGAAGGAACAATTCCAGTGGTAAGGGAGGAGTGAATGATGTCAGAGATGAGAGGGGACAGAGAGGGGAGGGTGGCCTTTACAAGGACAGTAGGAAATGGGTCCAATTTGCAGGTTGAGGATTTGGATTGTTGAATGAGTTTGGATATTTCATTGACTGAGGGTAGGGTAAATGCTGAGAGTGAATGGGTAGGGGCAGAGGGAACTGGGTCAGGTGGATATGGAACAGAGGTGGGTAAGAGCTGTTGGTGGACAAGTTTGATTTTTGATGAGAAGAATGATATCATAGTGTTACAGAAATCAGTGGAGTCCAGGTGAGGAGGAAGTGAGTCCGGTGGCTTTGTGATATTTGTAAGGAGGGAGAAGAGGGCCTTGGAGTTTCCTTCATTAGTACTGATCAGACCAGAGTAGTAGATGGATTTGGCTTTGGAAATGCAGTCTTTGTAGTGGAGAATATGATTTGAATATATGTCCTTGTGTACAGTGAGACCAGTTTTCTTGTAGAGTCTTTCCTGTTGGCGTCCTTTTGTTTTAAGCTGTCTGAGAGTGGGAGTGAACCAAGGAGCAGTGTGACTAAATGAGACAGATTTATTTATTTATTTATTCAATTTATTTGTAAAGGGACCATGTACAATATTTAACATAAATGTCACCATCTGATGCATTGTACCAGAGTTAGCTTAAAGCTAATTAACATCTGCAGTCCCTTGGCAGGTCACAATTAAAACATCACATTGTAAAAACACTTGCTTGCACACACACGCACACACGCGCACACGCACACACACACACACAATCAATCAAACAAACAAACAAACAGTATGTATATCAAGTTAAAAGTATCAAATTTCTGGATCTGGTTTTGAGTGGAGCAAGATTATTGAGAAGGTTATGGAGGGAGTTGTTGTAGTGGGAGAGCAATTCATCAGGGGTAGAGAGGCTGTCAACACTGGGTAGGCTGTCAATATGAGCAGATAGATTGTCCAAGTTAATGTCCTTGATTTTACGGAAAGTTATAGTGCGTGGAGGGTTGGATTTGGAAAGTGAAAGATTGACACTGAAAGACAACATCATATGGTCTGAGACAGGGAGGGGATCGGCTTTGCAGTCAACCGGTGTGACACCTGAGCAGCAGACTAAATCCAAAATGTGTCCTTTGATGTGGGTGGGAAAGTTGATATATTGCTGAAGTCCAAAACTGTCCAAACAGGATGTGAAGTCTTTGGTGAGGGTATTATTTACATTGTCCATATGAATATTAAAATCCCCTAAAAGTATTATGTTTGGTGAGAGTGTGGAGAGGTGTGTCAGAAAGGCAGCAAAGTCAGAGATAAAATCCTTGGTGGACTTTGGTGGACGATATAAAGTGGCCACAATAGTGGGAGTAGGTCCAGAGAGCTGACATATAGTGGCCTCGAATGAGTGACAGACAGGAACAGTCACAGGTGCTATCCTCCACTTCTCGCGGTAAATCATCGCGAGACCTCCCCCGCGGCCAGACACACGTGGTTGAGAAAGGTAAACAAACCCTGGAGGAGTAGCATCATTGAGTTGAACAAAGTCATTTGGCTGCTTCTACGTTTCGGTTAAACACAAAAAGTCAAGCTTACGGTCGACGAGAAGATCCTGCACAAGATGCCCCTTACTCATGAGTGAGCGGATGTTGAGGAGACCAAGGTTGACAGCAGTGACGCTGTGTTTGACAGCCGTGGTAGCCGACTTAGCCAGGCGGGCTAACACACTGTGAGCACCACGGCGACCAGTGTTCCTCGGTGGACGTCGAGCAGTAGACCAGAATGATTTGATGGAGTTGGATTTGTCATACTGAAAGTTCCAACGGGAGCCACGGTGAATATATTTCCGACGAGGCAGATGAAGGATGTCTGGATGCAGGAGCAGAGCTGGTGGAGGTGGCTCATGCGGGTGTAAGCGGAGGTTAAAAAGCTCAGCAGCTGAGTACTGGAGCTGTGCTGTCGATGGACGATGGACAAAAGACAGGACAGTCCAGGCGAGCACAAGCCACACATAGATAGTCCACATGGTTGTGGAGAGCTGTGACAGCGGCGGAGGTGACAGCATCAGAGGCAACAGGTAGGCTAATCTTAGCCCAAACACACACAGACACGGATGTCAGTTCGTGTAGTGCAATACGAGGACTGGATTAACGAATAGTCCACACCATTCGTTAATCACACAGACAGTCAGACAGCAATTCCACCGTCCAAAGTACTTAAAAGTACTTAAAATTACTTAAAAAATTACTTAAAATTACTTAAAATTACTTAAAAGAGGCCAGGGAGCAGCGGCAGCTCAAGACGCGCCGGCGTGCACTCACCCAGACCTGAAGAGCACCGTGGTTCAGCTGAAGCCAGATTTGTTTGTGCTTGAATTTGTTGACAGACCATGTCATTGCAACACAGAAAGAAAAAAACAGCACCCAGTCTGAATGATGGAGGATACAGTTGGTCTCCCAACATTTGGCTGCATCCTTCGACCAGCCTCGGCCATTGTGAGCCCATGATTGAGAACGTGGTCTACAAGTGTGGCTCTTATCTCATCAGGAACACGCAGATGTCCTCTGCCTCTTCCTCTGCCTCCCAACTCCTCCACCATACAGCCTCACTCCTCTTCCTCTTCTTCTTCTCTCTGGCTGTTGACCCAGTCTAATTCCTTGTCCTTCCATTGTCAGACATTGTAACATTGTGTTGTGCTCCGGCTATATATATACTTGCCAGTTGATGGTTCATGAGATGCACCTTTGAGCTATTTCAGAAAACTGGTTGATCATTGGTTGATCTAATGCTTCACACATGTCCCTTCGTTAGAGAAAGTCCAGATTCACCTGGGAGCAATTTACCAATTCAGGACAGAGTTAGAAAGAAAGTCTGATGGAGATGTACAGAAACATGACTGACATAGTCTGACAACATGTTCAACCATGTTCAAGAGGGTGAGACTATTCAATAGAGACCCATTCTAATACATTTTGATCAACATGACATGAGCACTTGATAATGAAGGAAACAGCAGAGAATTGTACAGAATCATTTGCATGGATGTACCAAAGCATTTGCAACTTGTTCAAAGAAATGAGAAACTGCTTTTTTGATGTGCACAAGTGACCCAATAATGTGAAGATTGAACAAGTAGTTTTGAGAATTTCAAATCTGATCTGAGAAATGTACCAAAGCCACTGAGAAAAAGAGTAACTCACTTTAAATGCTAATTTTAAATTTACTTTTAATATATTTGTAGTTTCCGGGTTTCTGTTTCATTATATTTGTCATTTTGATTGTGTTCTTTTATGCCTGTCTGAATGTTTCCAATGCTTTTAATGTTTTAATGTAAAGCACATTGGGTTGCCCTCGTGTATGAAATGCGCTAAAGCTGCCTTGCCTTGCCCCTGAAAACTAACCCCATTACAAAAAAGATGAAAACTAATACTGAAACTAATAAAAACTAAACTAAACTAGCAAACTTGCTTTAAAAACTAATTACAACCAATACTGAAACTAAAAACACAAAGAAAAATGCTAAACTATAATAACTTTGCAGCACACATGTTATTCCTTTGCAAAAGTTTCTCACTAAAAATCACTCAGTGACAGATGAAGAGTGGAAAAAGACATCTAGACAGAGGAGCAGAAAATGATGATTAAATGTCTAAAATAGAATTTAAAATCCTTCTTCTGACCTACAAAGCTCTTAATGATCAGACACCTTCATATCTTAAAGCGCTCATAGTGCCCTATTAACCCTCTAGAACACTACGCTCCCAACATGCAGGCCTGCTGGTCGTACCTAAAGTCTCTAAAAGTAGTATGGGAGGTAGAACCTTCAGTTATGAGACTCCTTTCCTTTGGAATCATCTACCAGTCAAAGTCCAGGAGGCAGACACCCTCTCTACTTTTAAGAGTAGGCTTCAAACTTTCCTTTTTAATAAAGCTTATAGTTAGAGCTGGATCAGGCTTGGACCAGCTCTTAGTTATGCTGCTATAGGCTTAAACTGCTGGAGGAACTGACACTGGGATCCCCTCTCCTTCTATCACTTCCTTTAACTCTGCCTGTCCCATTAAAGTTACTAACCATAGACCTTTCTGGAGTCCCTGAGCTCCCTTGTCTCGTAGGTTCCTCTGGATCTCTGCTGCTGTGGACGTGCCAGACTCCAGCTGCTACAACTACTACTATCAGTCTCCCCACTATCATCTCTCTCTCTCTCTCTCTCTCTCTCTCTCTCTCTCTCTCTCTCTCTCTCTCTCTCTCTCTCTCTCTCTCTCTCTCTCTCTCTCTCTCTCTCAGGTCTCAGCAGATGTGTGTCTAACTGATGTGAGTCTGGTCCTGCTGGAGGTTTCTGCCTGTTAAAGAAAGTTTTTCCTTGCTACTGTAACTTGCTAAATTCTGCAAAGTGCTCTGCTCATGGTGGATTAAGATGAGATCAGACTGAGTCCTGTCTGTAAGAGGGGACTGGATCTGATCCTGTCTTGATGTTGGGTCTTTGTTAATAATAGAACATAGAGTACGGTCCAGACCTGCTCTGTTTGGAAAGAGATGAAGATAAAATTGTTAGGATTTGGCGTTATATAGATTGATTGATTGATTGATTGATTGATTGATTGATTGATTGATTGATTGATTGATTGATTGATTGATTGATTGATTGATTGATTGATTGATTGATTGATTGATTGATTGATTGATTGATTGAAAGTTACAGTAACTGACTGCATAATGCTCATCTGGTCACGGGGAGGGACATTTGAACAGCGTAACTTCTGCTAGCATTACATTGTTGTGTTTGTTCTTCAACGTGTAACACTAGTGACCCTCCTACTTCCCACTTCAACCCTCCCTTCATGTTCAGGTTAACCCGATGTGATGAAACAATAATAAAGAAGATTGTTGCCCTAGCTTTTTTGGTACTAGGTACACCTATAGATCACCCTTTGCTTGGACCTTGTGTTTGCACTGTACAATTCATAACCAGCAGAGAGGTCCAAGGACATAACACCAATCAGATTCACAGCAGGCTGTCTTCAGAGACCTGAAGCAGCACATCCCGGAGGACTACGGGATACTAGGAACTGCTTTATCCCTTATCTATAACCACTAGCTACACCTGAAGCCCCAGCACATACTATAACTCCCAGAGGCTATATCATCATCGGACTGCAGCAGTCACAGCGTTCTTGTTCTGAGGTCCTTGTCCTGGAGTTGCATCGAGGCGATCCTCTTCTTCTTTGGGGAGATTGTGGCATGACCTTACTCAGCTGCCTTTACTCCATCAGCATGGGTCAGCTGTACCAGGAAGATTTATTTCAAAGGAGTGTGAACGTAGAGCAGAGAGAGTACATGGAGGGACAGACAGACAGACAGACAGACAGACAGACAGATAGACAGATAGATAGATAGATAGATAGATAGATAGATAGATAGATAGATAGATAGATAGATAGATAGATAGATAGATAGATAGATAGATAGATAGATAGATAGATAGACTGTTGACATGTCCTTTGTGTTTCACGGCGTACATTCAGTGTCTATAGTGGCCTGAAGGAGAGGGAGAAACAGGAATGACAAGTGTACACACCCACATACACTCACACTCACACAAACATACACACACACTCATGCAGAGTCCCTGAAGTGCTCCCCTCCATACAGTCCGGTTTGTGAACCATGCAGACTGCCATTAGAGCCCATCCCTTCCACTGGAGTGCACCTGGCGTGGGCCATGAGGTTGAACCTCTCAGCCTCCCCTTCTCTGCAGGCCCCGGCCCTCCACACGCCCACTCAGCACTCCACCTCAGGGAGAAGAGTGTGTGAACTCCATTTATCATCCCCAATGCTGAAGTGGTGCCGTGCAATGCTAACAGTGTTTGTCACTCAGACAGAATACATCAGCTTAACACACTCCTTCATTTAAATTCTGCCCTCTTCCCTGGTCTGGCTGTCTTCCAAGAACTGGATGCCAAACACACCGATAAACACAGATATTCACTCTAACGAGCAGATACACTCACAGGAGCTGACAACTTTCTGCTGCAGCGCAGGTTGCTGTAGCAACATGGTCAGCAGCGCTCATACTCTTTGGCTTAGTCGAGCATGACGGCGAGGCAGGTCACTATTTGGAGTTTAATCATACACGAGGCAGCCTCTTTACGCACACACACATTGTCATTTTCACACACAGCATACATGTTTAAGTCTTTACACTAACCCTGTCCTCTCGACATTAGTGAAGGCTCCTGAACAGAAAACAGCATTCTGATGGTTAGTTTCTCTAAAGGGGTTTCTTGTGGATTCAAAGTGACCCAGCGGCTGTGTTTACAAGACAGAACTGCAGTGCCTACATTTATAAACACTGCCATCTACTGTTCAAGTCCATTTGGGTGCAGGTACTGCCAAGCAGTGTAAAGGCAATGCAAAAGCAAATGCAAAGTAAATAAGGAATTATTATTATTATTTATTTTTTCTACAATGAAGCAACCAAACAATTTAAGACCTTCCATTATCATCATCAACAATTAACTCTGCAGATCGAATGGAGTTGACCAATTCATTCCACCATTTAGGGGCAACAGAAGAGAAGAGTCGAGCTAGTGATTTTGAGGCCTTATGTGCTGGAAGCACTAGGCGCTTTTCAGAGGCTGACCTTAGCGGGTGAGAAGGCTGAGTGTAGCGGGCGAGAATATTATTATTATTATTATTATTTTTGTTACTATTATTATTAGTATTTTCACTATTATTATTACTATTATTATTATTGTTGCTATTATTATTATTATTATTATTATTATTATTATTATTATTATTATTATTATTATTATCATTATTGTTGTTAATATTATTATTATTATAACTATTTTTATTGTCACTATTATTATCACTATTATTATTATTGTTGCTACTATTATTTTATTATTATTATTGTTACTATTCTTATTATTACTAATATTATTTTCACTATTATTATTAATATTATTATTATTGTTGCTATTATTATTGTCACTATTATTATTACTATTATTATTTTTATGGTTATTATTATTATTATTGTTACTATTATTTTTATTATTACTATAATTTTTTTCAATATTATTATTGTTATTATTGTTGCTATTATTATAATTATTATTATTATTATTATATTTGTTACTATTGTTATTGTCACTACTATTATTACTATTATTATTGTCATTATTGTTATTATTAATATTGTTACTATTATTCTAATTATTATTGTTTCTATTATTATTAATATTACCATTATTATTATTGTTATTATTATTATTATTATTATTATTATTACTGTTACTGTCATTTTATTATTATTATTATTATTATTATTATTATTATTATTATTGTTATTATTATTGTTATTATTATTACTATTATATGAATGCTGGAGCCATGGACATTTAAGTACTGTTACGGGAGCCTTTCCACTTCTCTCTTTCTTTCTTCCTTTCTCTCTTTCTTCCTTTCTTAAATAATCTACACTAAAGCTTAGGAAAGGCCGATCTATTATGAAGCTCTTCATGGTCTGCCATAGAATACTCAGTCAGTACAGTTATCAGATTTCATTGAATGGACCTTCTGTTTGATGATTAATATGAACAAATGTGCATGAATGAGCTAAGTGTAGGAAACATTCAGGACCATGGTCAGCAACATAAGGATTCGCTGTAATGGGCACATAAGACCACTAGAGGGCGATAGAGCTTCATAACATCAGCTCCATGACTCCACAGAGTCAGGCTTGTGAGCCAGAGGCCCTGTCCCATTTCTCATACCACCTCCTCCTGTATCTGGTCTTTTCTGTCGGACTCACACAGTTAAACCAGTTGTCTCAGGATCTCGGAAGCCACTGAGCTTATCACTTCATGTATGAACCCTGTAAAGCCTGAACCAGAAAATAAGTGTCAGAAAATTCTAATTCTTGGAGTGTTTATTGGACCTTCTGACAAGTAAAAAAAAAAAAAAAAAAATTAAATAGCACTTTTCATAGACAAGTTTTAATTTGTATCATATTTGATACATCAGGCATTTTTGTGCACATTTTTTGCTCAAAGTTTCTACTTTTTGAAACTAAAACATATAAAAGCAACATTTTTAGCCTTTTAAACTTTGAGTTTCAAAATTATTCCCAAAGAAAATTCAATAAGAGAAATTACTTTTTTTCCATATTGCACGACAATGTCATACATATTCTGTATCTGCTACACAACAAAAATAACCTAATTTATTGTATATTTCTTCTCTGAATTGTTCAGTTTTTAGTGGAAATCAATGAGCAAAAGATAATTATTTACTAGGGAGCCATGGCAACATTCAACCAGTCATCAATCATCATGATACAGCAGGTTACATAAAGAAAAATACAATATACATTATAAATATCTCAATTTATACTCTAAATATACCTCATTATCTCATGTAAACATAATCTTTAATAATAAAAAAGACTGCATGTTGCTTTATGGAATAATGTACACTACCGGTCAAAAGTTTTAGAACACCCACATTTTTCCACTTTTTCGATTGAAATCAAAGCAGTTCAAGTCCATTAAATAGCTTGAAATGGTACAAGGGTAAGTGGTGAACTGCCAGAGGTAAAAAAAAAAAAAAAAAGTAAGATTACCCAAAACTGAAAAAATAATCTACATTTCAGAATTATACGAATATACTTTTTTCAGGGAACAAGAAATGGGTTGCTGTTCTGCAGCAATTGAGGTTAGTCAAGCCTTGAAAGTTGGTGCTACCAATTACTTACAGGTGTCCCAACTTTCCTTGATTACTTCCAACCCGCCTCTTTCTACATAAAAGTAGTGTTGGAACACACTGTGGTACCATACCCTCGTGAGCCTCATTTGAACCCCAGAAAGTAGTGTGTTGCTTTAGAAATGGCCAGAAAAAGGCAATTAACAATGGAAGAGAGACAGACCATCATAACACTCAAAGATGTAGGGCTTTCCTACAGAGACATTGCAAAGAAAGTCAAGGTGTCAGTGAGTACAGTTACCTTCACCATCAAACGGCACTAAGAAACTGGGGGAAACTCTGACAGGAGGAGGTCTGGTAGACCCAAAGCCACAACAAAATCAGAAGAAAAGTTTCTGAGAGTCAACAGTTTGTGTGATAGGAGGCTCACAGGACAACAGCTTCAAGCACAGCTGAATAGTGGTCATAGTAAGCAAGTCTCAGTTTCACCTGTGAAGAGAAGACTTCGAGCTCCAGGTTTGACTGGTTGAGTTGCAGCATGAAAGCCTTTGCTAAGACATCAGAATAAGAAAAAGAGGCATGCCTGGGCCCTGAAACACCGCCAGTGGACCACTGAAGAATGGAAGGAGGTGTTATGGATGAATCAAAATGAAAATTGAAATCTTCGGTTCATTGCGCAGGATTTTTGTACGCCATCAAGTAGGCGAAAGGATGGTTCCTGAACTGTCAAACATGGAGGAGGACACGGGATGGTCTGGGGTTGTTTTGCTGGATCCAGTGTCGGTGACTTGTACAGAGTGAAAGGCATCCTGAACAAAAACAGCTACCATAACATTCTGCAGCACCATGCAGTGCCCTCTGGTATGAACCAGGTTGGTCAGGGATTCATCCTACAGCAAGATAATGACCCAAAACATAAGTCCAAGCTATGTCAGAACTACCTCAGGACAAAAGAAGAAGATGATAAGCTTGAAAACATGGAGTGGCCAGCACAGTCTCCAGACTTAGACCCCATCGAGCTGGTTTGGGATGAACTGGACAGAAGAGTAAAAGCAAAGCAAGCTACAAGTGCCACACATTCATGGGAGCTTCTGCTACAGAGCTGGGGAGAACTTTCTGAAGAATACTGGATTTCTATTGTAGAAAGAATGCCACGAGTGTGTTCAGCTGTTATATCTGCCAAAGGTGGCTACTTCCATGAGTCAAAAGTTTAGACTACAGTTTGGTTTATGAATTGATTCCATGATTTATTTTTGAAATGAAATTGTTTATTTGTTTGATATTTTCATTTCAGAGCACAATAAAACATTGAACTGCATCATTTTCAATAAAAAACTTGAAAAAACTTTCGACCGGTAATGTATGAAATGTAATAAAATGATGATTGACAGTAAATAAATGTCCTTATATACCTGCTGTATCTATTTTGATACACACATTTTCAACACAGTTTGACTATAAAAGAAGTAATGAAATATTAATTAATTTAACATTGCATCAATCCAGTAACTATTCCTCTTGAAGTTTCAGGAACAATTTCAAACTTTTTCAAACTTGGTAAAAATATCCTTGAAAAACCTCGAGTGGGTCTCTGATCCACAGCTGACATTTTGGATGTCTCAGGTGACGTCCTTCTGGTGCATGAATTACTCACACCTGGTGGATTATCTGTGCACTGCATGTCTCTGATTGTATACATCAGGTTTCTACTGAAAGAATTTATCACACTGATGATGTAGAGGTCTCAAAAACAGATTTATCAAATATGATACGCTTAGCGTTATACCAAATGTTTAAAAGTTTCCAGTTGAGATTGTGGATTTATATTCTTATATATACTAGCCAATAGAAAATTCATCATCAAGATTAGACAATAATGATAATCAAGTTTATTTATATAGCACTTTTCTACACAAAGTTACAAAGTGCTTCACAGCAAAATGCAGCCAAACAAAAGAAAGCAGATAAAAACAGCAACAGATCATGATTCAAGGATTCAGGAAAGCCTTCTTCTGGGGTTTTTGAGAGAGGATTTAAAAGAAGCTAAGGATGTGGACTGTTTTATTGTTCAACGCAGAGAGGTCCAGAGTCTTGGCAACCTGACAGGACAGTGAAGAATTTGAAAGACAGGAGAGAATGGAGAAGCAGAGGAGGAATAGGGAGAGAAGAGAGGAAGCAGCAGAAGGAGAGACCGGACCAAGAAGTAAAGGAGAATACTGAAAGAGAGCAGGAAGAGGAAAAGAGAAGAGATCCACCTCTTTAAAATAAAGGCCTCCTTTCAAACTGAAGATGCACTACCTGGAACAGCAGAGGGACCAGATCCTCAAAGCCGTCTCCAAGACTTCAAGACCCACGAGGAGGAGGCCGTCAAGGAAGCTGGGAGGAAGGAATATACTTTACAGAGTGTTCTTCATATTTATGAGGAACAGGTAATTCACATACTGCAGTGGCTTTTTAATGTATGCATACGTTGCTTTTTTTTTTTTATATAAAATCCAGACTTACCCTGAATATTCTGTTTCTTTGAGATGATCCTCCTGAACAGAAGGAAATCAGACCATGGAGACAACAGGGTGAGAAGCTGCTGGATGAACAGCAAGCTTTGGAGGTGAGGAAAAGACTAGAGAGAGAAAGGACTTCAGAAGAAAGCTGGTTGGGGTGGGTTAAAAATAAAAAATCTTTTGCAGTGAGAACTAATACAATGGTTTAACTAGATCATCTTATTTGATCTAAGCTTGCATTATTAGTTACATTAAAAAATACCAGTATTATTTCATTCCACATCTCTGATGTACAGTGGCCCTGAAGGCCAATAGTAATAAATATTTAAAAAGTGCAAAATAAATTTCAGAGAACACAAAAACATTTCACAGATCACAAAATACATTTCAAAAAAACGGAACGGGTAGGACCATGGTACTTGTTTGTGATTGGCTAAACCCAAGTCTGTCCAGCTTCAGTCATATATCATTTCCTGTTTACACTGGATACCACAATAGCATCAAAATTTACAGTGTTTACCAGGATGGAAGAGGACCTTGAGTTGATAGTGCAATACTTCAACAAAGGACATACAAATAGTGTGATTCCTCGTATCATGAAATACACACATTAATTGGAACCCTTAAATCCCGCTTAAAAGACCTCGGACTGCAGAGAAGGGCGGATATTCTTCATTGAATGTCGTTAGGGGGAAATATTGTAGCGTCTGACTGGACGCTGTAAGGATGACGAGTCGATTCGTGAACACAGGAGCTTTATTAACCGGTCATTGTCGACCGTGTCCACGCCAACAAACAAAGCAAACAAGAAACTTTGAATGAATGCATAACTTCTCCTGCGCTGTCTCTCCTCTCTATCGCTCGCACGCCTCTATCTCACACCTCCGGCCCTCCCTCCTGCTGCACTCCGTGCTGCTCACAGCCTTCCTGATGCCTTCACTGACTGTCAACACTGTAGGAATTATGAACATCTGCACTGAACACATTTAACAAACAGTAGAGCTGTTACAATAACATCAGAGCTGCTGGGACCTGGACAACTGTTTGGATCACACTATATGTATGTCCCTTGTAAAGGTGCACTATCAACTCAAGCTGCTCTTCCATCCTGGTAAACACTTGAAATATCGCGCAGGCTCTGCTTGGTATCCAGCGTAAAATAGGAAATGATATATGACTCATGCTGGACAGACTTGGGTTTAGCCAATCACGAACAAGTACCAAGGTTCCTACCCTCACCAGTTTCATGAAATGTATTTTGTGATCTGTGAAATGTTTTTGTGTTCTCTGAAATGTATTTTGTGTTCTCTGAAATTAATAAAAATGTATTTTTGTTCTGTGAAATATAGTTGTGTTTGGTGAAATGTTTTTGGGTTTTGTGAATTTTTTTTGTACTTTTGAAACATTTGTTACTATTGCAAACCAAACACACAATATCTATTATATTATACATAACATTACATATTTAGCATGTATAAAACATGCTATTTTCAGAAATGCCTTGCATTGTTAGAATTAAAGTTCTCAGTATTTAAACTAGAAAATAATCCCTTTGCATGAACGTTGTCTTGGTTAGCAGTATTCACTCACTACTTCAAGATTTTAATTTACACCCAGTGTCTCAGCCTTTACTGCATATATACACATCCTGTCAAAAGTTTGGAAACACCTTCTCATTCAAGGGTTTTTATTTATTTTAATTATTTTCATCATTGATACACATTAAAGCTGGGGTTGTTAGTTAGATTTAGATCCACTTTTTGTTATACTGGTTAAAATTATCTTTATGTCCCGATGGCAATCAATACATAATGTGTTCTTAAAAAAGAGGTAAAAAAAGGAGCCAAATGATAAAACCAATCAAATCTTGTCCTGCCGTTCTGCCCGCCTCCTGCAGAGCGTACATTTCATGTTTGTTTGTGTTTTTAACTTTCACTATGAGAATGTTTTGGTGTTTTCTTACCGCTGAGTGAGACATGAGTTGACGTAGTGCAAAACACAAACCATGTGCTGAGGACCGGTTTTGAATCAGTCACCATCATATGGATGTGAATCAGCGGCGCTCGTGCATGTGAGCTGGGGCGTTGTTTTGGAGGAGCTCCGAGGGGAGGGGGGGAGGGGTTAGATGGAGTCCTGAGGAAATGCTACATTCAAATTCATGCTAGTTTTCCGTGACTACCAACCCTAGCTTTAAGGGGTGGATACAAGTCGTCCCAACAAAACACCAAAGAGTGAGCAGGGGAACAGAAAGCTGGGTGGGAGGAGGAGGTCCGGGAGCACGGATCTGGAGATCTACAACACAGGATTGCAGTTGATTCAGCCTGACCGCCAACAGGGAACCTGGAGAATGAGTCAACTGGACCTCTGAGCGAGGAAACCAGAAATTGGTCGTGAATCAGCGGCACTCATGCATGTGAGCGGGGTCGGCGTTTTGGAGGAGATCTGAGACAGAGTCCTGAGGAAATGCTACATTCAAATTCTAGCTAGTTTTCTGTGACTACCAACCCCAGCTTTAATACTGAAGACATCAAAACTATGAAATAATCTGGTTTTGCCATAATCTGGATTACAACAGTAGTCAAATAGGGCTATCCATTGTGGACTAACCCTACCTCTGAACAACACAACTGATGGTCTCAAACACATTAAGAAGGCAAGTCATTCTACAAATGAACTCTTGACAAGGCTCATGTTCATTAGAAACCATTCCAGGAGACCACTTCATGAAGCAGACTGAGAGAATACCAAGAGTGTGCAAAGCTGTCATGAAGGAAAAAGGGGGCTACTTTACAGAATCTAAAATACAAAACAGATTCTGCTTTGTTTAACACGTCATTGTTCATTCAATAATTCAATATATGTTCTTTCATACTTTGGATGCCTTTGGTATTTAGACTACACAGTACACACTGAGTTGGACACAGTATGGTGATGACATGAAGAACAGTTTATTGCCTGCTGTAGAAACAAGAAGTATAAATATACACTGTACATTTGATTATAAAACAAGAACCCTTCATATATGAAGCCTTTCTTCTTCTTTGGTGGTAAAATGTCGACTTCTCTTTCCCTCATTTAACTGTAGGCTGGATAGAGCGTGAGTACTTCAGGTGCTACAGATCACAGTTATCATTTAACATCATGCATGTCTCTTAATTGATTGAATTAACTGAATTCATTAACATGGGGGAAGGCCACATAGAAACACTTTTGGAAGAGAACATCTCCATAAGAGGAACCTGTGAACTCAGAGTATATCCACAGGTTGTGTCTGATGGTAAATGGTACATGGACTGTGTTTATGTATCTCTGTTTCTAGTATTCTGACCACTCAAAGCTCTTTTACATCATGTCACATTCACACCACATTCACTCACTGATGGTGGAAGCTGCTCTGTAAAGAGTCCATCAGTGTTAGCTAATCTCATTCACACGTAGATGACAGCACCGCAGGAGGTTTTTGGGTTCAGTGTCTTCCCCAAGGACACTTTGGCATGTGACAAAGGGACCTGGGATCGAACCGCAGACCCTCAGATTGATAGAGGACCGTCTCTTAAACAGCTCATCTCTGACCTCAAATCAAAACATGCACACAACACGGCTTCTAAGACGTTTCAAAAAGGCCTTGAGGGTTTTGTTTATTAAGCCTGATTTATACTTCTGCGTCGAATCGACTGCGTAGCCTACGCCGGAGGTCTGCGTAGCTCCTGTACCTACGCAGAGGCCAACACACGTACTGTAGCTGACGTGCACCTCCTCCAAAATGTAACTACAAGTAGAATCGACGCGGATTGTAGCAGGCCTGGAAGCAGGCGACTGGCTATCAGAGACCACACTGCCCTCAAGTGTTTCAGCGGAGAATTGCTGCGCGACAAGGACACACCGACGCACAAGTATGTAGTGCTCATGTCAGTGTCAGCCCCTGCTGTGGAGGGGAGACGCAGAAGTATAAATTAGCCTTTAAGGTGAAACAAGATCGTG